>NW_004955417.1:19837211-19847813 GCF_000276665.1 Chinchilla lanigera
TTCATGATATTGCTCCAGGATCTAATTCTGCTTAAGGAGGAACAGCATAGCTTCACCTCGAAAAAGATTTGTTTGAGAGTAAAGTAGTATACTCGGTAATTACACAAGGACTTCTAGTAGAATCTTGAAGTATCCTGGGCTCACTGGTTTGTACAATCCTTTAGTTTAATGTTATATATATATATTACATTTGTCAGACTTACTTCTGTACCCAACTCTAGACAAGAGATTCCTTAAGGGTTATTTATATATATATGCTATGGCTAAATTAATGCTTTGAGATTGAGATAAAAATGTGAGCATCATCAGAATAAAGATAGCACTGAAAGCTATTTAGCCTTGTTAGATAATATAGAGGATGGGTATATAAAATGGTATGGCAAGAAGATAGGTAATGAGTAAAGAGAGAAAATAAGAGAGAAAAGCACATAGAGAGGGGACACGAGCTTAAGACACTCTAAAAGGACAGCTGAGGAAGGTGAGAAATAAATAGGGGTGGGAAGTAATGTCCAGCAACTAAAACTAAATCAGAACAGGAAAGGGTTTTTGAAGCTAAGTACAGAAAGTGTTTAAAGATGACGTCTAATATTGGTTATTGACAGGCTGGGGATATAGCTCAGCGGCACAGTGCCTGTCTGGCAAATGCCAGGTCCTGAGTTCGATTCCCAATAACAACAACAAAAAAAAATAGTGCTGACCTTGGCAACCCAAGAGGCACTGGTGCCTTGTGTATGCGGTGAATTTTAGAGGACTGAATGAAGTGAAGTGACAGACAGGAGAGGAGCTTGAGCTAGGGAGCAAGGGCAAAGGCTTCTGAATATTTTGTTCATGGAGAATAGAATCTGGAGTGTACTGAGCGGGTCCAAAGGCACTGTGCGGTAATTATTTGAGGTGATATGTAGGAAGGTAAGTTTGACAGTGGTATGATCCAGTCCAGAGGGAAAGTTTAAAGGCATGATAAATTTTCTTTCTTCTAATGTTATGGTCTAATGACCCTGGTGTACCACTGATAGATTGGAGAGCAGAAGAGGTAGGAATTATAAAACTCTTCAGATTCACTCGGCGTTTGCACCTTTATTATTTTACTTAATCAACTCTGAAATCCAATAAGATTAAATTAGTAGTATAGGTGAGAAATAATGAATCTGGTGTTCAAAAACAGGCTGTCCTGGGGTTGGGGATTTAGCTCAGCGGCAAAGTGCTTGCCTGGCAAGTGCAAGGTCGTGAGTTCGGTTCCTGGTACTGGAGAAAAACAAGAACAAAAAAACAAAACAAAAACAAAAAAAAACAAAAAAAAAAAAACAGGCTGTCCTGGCTTTTCAGCATCTCATATTAGAAGGGCAGAATTAGAGGATGAAAGAAAGCAGACAAGCAAAATCACAGGAGTTTTTTTTAAAGCCTTTTAGTGTCTTAAGGAGAAGTTAAAATGTGAGATACTGGAAAATATGTGAAGTGCAACATATTTGAAAAATAACAATGTATCATTCAATATTATAAAGTCGATATTAAAAGAAGAAAAACAAAAACAATACTTGGCGTGGGATTAATAAATGCAATTTTGATGAGAAAATAAGATGTGAGACAGATCTCACTTATTATGACATAAGTGACCTGAAGACTAAGAAATGAACAAGAGAGTAGGCAAGCCCTACTACTCTGTTTTTATATCGTTTATGATGTTGTTGACTGAATATATATGGGCAAATTATCAAAAAGACAGGACTCCACTGACGTTGCCGTTCTCAGATGTCTAAACCATATATCGCCAATACGCATGCGTTGCCATGTCCAAAAGAACAAGCACCCTGAGTAACGCCTTCTCCAGTTCTCTCTCTCTCTCTCTCTCTCTCTCTCTCTCTCTCTCTCTCTCTTTTTGTAATGGGAATCGAACTCAGGACCTTGCGCTTGCCAGGTAGCTCTTATGCCGCTGAGCTATATTCCCGGCCCTAGTTGTCTTTTTCATTAGGAACATAACACTTAATTTTTACATTGAGCATCATTGCAATGTAATGCAATCTCTTTCTGACTTTTCTTTAGAATCTCTTTCTGACTTTTCTTGGCCAGAAGACGTTTTGCTCTTGGTGTTTACAAAGCATCATAGCACTGCTTCAGAGGGGGCATCTACTTACTTACGTCTTTAGGACAATATAAACTCATTGAGGGTCAGGCTATGCCTTATCTTTCAACTCCCTTTTTATAAGGAGAGTACTTTTCTCTAGGAGATGCTTAATTGTTAGCTATAAAATCATTACTGAATAAAGAAAGATTCACGTATTGAAAATTAGTGTTCCAAAATCACATATTAACAATTACCTGTCATGTCCAAGTGGATATATCATGACCATTTTAAACTTAACTTTAGTAAGACAAGGACTTAATTTTCTTCCATATGCTCCTTTTCTTCTTAAGTACTTATTCAGTCTTGTAACCTTTTATGCATTTAACATTTATGTATATTAAATACCATTTAACATTTATTTGTGTATGTTGGCCTGTACGCCAACCCGTATGTGAAGATCTTAGGATAACCACACCCATCTCTTCCCCTGTTGCTCAGTTAAGAAATCTCTTCACTTGCTCATTTCCCTCACTGCATTTCCCACACCTAAATCATCAGCAAGTCTTATGTACGTATTCTATTTTCAATAAATCCTGAATTGTCAACTTCTCCACCTCACATGTTCACTCCTTTGATCCAAACTGTCATCATAGCTCATGTAAATATTGAATTCTCCTCCTAATTTATGTCCCTACTTAAATTCTAATCTGTCTTAAGCCATACCCCATGAAGCAGAAAAATTAAAATTCTAAAATTATAGATCACAATACCGTATTTTTCTCCTATAATGCTTCAACAATTCCATTTGCATTTAGTTCAAATTTTCAATTATTTCCTGCAAGCTGCAAGGGTGTGCCTGGCCTGTTCTCCCAAATTTACTTTAATTTTGACTTCCAGGTCCGAAAGACCAACAACTGCGGTCATTTTTTATTTCATCGTGTGCTCCAACTTTGTTCTCAATTCAAGGCATTGCCTACCACTTCTCTTGATTCTTTTGCTCATGGATAATTGTCCTTCTTCCTTTTTTTTTTTTTTTTTTTCTAATTTTAAATACTGCCAATGGAAAGAGGTCTTTTCTGACCACTTTGTCTAAAATGGATCTCTGGTCTTTTTTTCTGGATCCTATTTCCTTCATGACATAAGTTTTTTCTATGAATTTCAATTTTTAAAAATTATGCATTGCTGTATTTCTTGCTTCTTACCCTGACCGGGAAGATGGGAACTAAGGAGGTTCAGTTCTTCTGTGACTCTTAATTCCTGGCCAACAGATTGCACAGATTTCAGAATATAATTTTTTTAAAGTGGTGATTGCAGCAGTGAAGGTGAATTATTAAACTGACTGTATTAAGAGGCTCTGGGACAGCTGACCTGATCACAAGGGCCCTACATTTATCCATCAACAATCCAGTGCCATTCACAGCTGAAGGTACCATGAAGTGGAGGGGCCCAGTTGAGGGTGGGTTAGAGAGGAGCCACTTTTGGAGCATCTAACTCTTCTCCACCATGAGCTAAGCAGCTTTGTTTCACTAGAACCTTCTACCATGCTGTTTCTGCCTTAGGGCCAGGAACCCATGGACTGATACCTCTGAAATTGTGAGACAAATGAACTTCTCCTTTTAAACACCGATTAAAACAAAATATACTTTTTAAAATTTTTGTATGAGTAAAATTTAATGATTGACACATGTTTTTATTTTGAAGGGAATTAAAAATTAAAAAAAAAATTATGAACCATACAGAATTTCAAAACAAACTGGTAGGAAATCGACAGTGTTTGTTATATTGCATATTGTTGTCTTCAAAGTATTGTTCAGATTACCAGATGTAGGCATGCAAAATTTGTCAGAAAATTCAAGCGTTAACTGTTCTTTTCAATAAAACCAATAGAAATTAGTAGTACAATTATTTTAGCTTTCTTGTGTGTGTATATATATATGTATATACACCCTTCCTTCATTCTTTCTTTTCTCCTTCCCCTCATCCCAGTTGTTCTTTTCTTTTGAGCAGTTTCTTTCCCTCTCATAATATCTATTGTAACTTTCAGATTTTATTTACCCTCAGTTTCTCACAGCAGGGAGACAATAGATATTTACACATGTTGGTCCGATTTATTTCACTTATGAGTATGGTCTCTAGTTGCATCCATTTACCTAGAAAAGCCTCAAGTTTATCTTTAGAGCTGAGTTAATTCTCCATCATATAAAAATACCACATCTTTTTTATCGATTCCTCAGTGGATGGGCGTTTGGGTTGCCAAGATTTAGCTATGAGCTGTTATGCTGCTATAATCACGGCTGCACAGATATCGCTGTCATAAACACTTCTCAGATGATGAAATACAAGTGACTAATATATTTATGAAAAGTTGTTCAACATTATTGGTCATTTGAGAAATGCAAATTAAAATAACACTGAGATTCCATCTCACCCCAGAAAGAATGGTGGGGGTTAGGGATTTAGCACAGTGGTACAGGGCCTGCCTGGCAGAAAGCATGGGTATCATCAAGAAATTAACCGATAACAAATGCTGGAGGGGCTGTGGGGAAAAAGGAACTCTCCCCACTGTTAGTGGGAGTGTAGCCTGGTATAATAACCGTGGAAATCAGCGTGGGGATTCCTCAAAAAACTAAAATTAAAGGTCCCATTTGATCCAGCTACTCTCTTCTGGGTATTTTTCCAGAAGAACTAAAGATTGACTATGTTAAGTAGGTTTTATATTAAAAAATTAGAAAATAATGCTTGGGATGTAGAATTTTTACTTCATTATTCAATGATTATGTCAAATTAATTTTTAAAAAGTACTGTAGGATATATATTAAAGAAAGTAAAATGTATTAAAATTTTATGGGAGAGAAAGTACTAGATATTTTTATTTAAATTATTAATGAGTCATAAATATATTAAAAGTACTAGAAGATATGTAAAAAGAAGTAGGTATGTTAAAAAACTACAAAGGACCTAGCAAATATACACACAGAAGCCTGTTTATTTAATTTTAATTTATTTTAAGATGTAAACAAATTCCAGTAACTGGTTATAATTTCAGAAACAAGTTCAAAATATTGCTCCAATTGTCAATATTATTTTCAAACAATTAGATTGCCACAGATTGACTACTTCAAGTCGTGTATGCTGTTAAGTGAATACAGTTCCTGAGGCAAAGAGAAAAACTGAGCCAAAATGCATAATTTTATGACAAATTGGTTGGTGTGACACTATCAAATCTCAGAATACATTTTTGCTCAAAATACTGAATTTGGTGCAACATTTAAGCATATTTGAAAAAAATTAGTGATCTTTTACTAGACTGCCTTCCATTGAAATGCAATCAGCAGAGGTTTTACATTTTCTCAGAAATGTTAATGGCATGTATGAACTGTGGAAAAAGGAAATCATATTAATATGCATAATGAAGATTAAATTTTCTTTTACACAGAATTCAACTTATGTGTATTTTATAGTTGTCTTTTGCATAAACTTGAGCAGCAGAAATTCAGTGACAACCACTCACTAGGCTTGATATATATTTTCAAGGGCCCCTTACCTACTTTGAATGTAAACTACATTAGCAGGCACCAGGAGCTAGGAGACAGATCTAGGGGACAGAAGTACGAAAGGAATAGATTATGTCAATTTTTCTCCAGGACTCCAGGGAAAAAATTCTTTGCTCTTTTTACAAGTTTAAAGGTAAAAAGAGGACCTATTCAGAAACGCTTAAGCAGTAAGCCTCTAGGGTTCTCCTAATAATCTGATTTCAAGAAGAAAGAAGATAACTGGTGTACCTTATTATCAAGGAAACCACCCAGACATTTGTGGTGAAATTCTCATAAATTCAACAAATATTTATCAGAAGCACATTAATAACAAACACTGAAGTGGGTGTTAAGGGTACAAGGATGAATGAGGCGTGAGATTATCAAGAAATTCCACATCAATAGGAAAGTGTATAATTGTGTGTAAACCACGAGATAGTATGAAAATTACAAAGACTGGCAGCCATGACAAGGAGGCTTCATGGAGACATATCTGCATTTGAGTAATATTAAAGCTGTACTCTAAAATTAGCCCAGTAAAGGAGGAGGAGGGAGTGTGGAGTACGAAGTTAACAAGAACCAGAAAAGGGAGTTGAAAACAGAAGGATCTTACAGCAGATCTCCAATCCAGCACTAGATATAAAATTGTACATTGGCCTTCTTTTTCATTTATGCAAGACGAATGTCTCAGGATTGACTGGCCACATGGTAAATCTGGTACTCAGCCATGCATTTACTCTCTCAAAGGCGGGGAGATGAATGCAGCCAAACATTTTACAGAGAACTTTAGTTTACACATGGTCTCACTTCCTGATAGTTTGAAAATTTAACTTATTAATATGCATATAGTAGCAATATATACTTATTAATATCATACTTTAGTTACTAATATGATTAAAATTATTGTCTATTAGCAGCTTATATTTATTCACCTCTTTATGATGAACTTTATCAAGAGATTTTTATGTATTTTGATTGTATTTCTGTAAGAAAAGTGAAATAAGTTAATCTATATATAACAATAACAGATTAAAGGAAGTGGCTAGGAACAAGTAGTTAAATCTTCACAGGATCAATTGGAGTTTGTCAAAAAGGATACAGGGTTGTTTTGGTTACTTTTCTCTCATTGCTGAGACAAAATACCCAACACTCCAAGTTAAGGAAGGAAAGGTTTATTTAGCTCACTGTTTGTAGAGCTTTCAGTCCATACTTGTCTGGCTCCAAGGCAGAGTGGCACAAGGCAGAGGGCAACTGTTCATGGTGAGGGAAGACAGCAAAAGCAACAAGAGCAAAAGGGACGAGTGGCAGCAGGGAGGAAAAAGGAAGGGAAAACCTCTTTCCCTGCATTACATTATATGCAAACTATCTGCTCCAGGGCAGGTATAGCGCTCATATCCATAATCCCAGCATTGGACCGTGGATCAATCATAAACTCTAGAAGCCTGCTGCATGAGGATTTGGGAGGACACCCAGACACAAAGCATAACAAGGGTCTTCCAAACAAAGGGAATGTAGGGATTCCCAAGAATATTCAAGGTATATTGTGGAAGCAGGAAGTACCTAGTAAGGAGGAAAAGAGGGTTTTGCATAGTAAAATTGAAAAAGTATGCTGAGTTTAAATATTCAAGTCATATGCTGTTGTGTGGTAATAGGACAGTTATTATATGATTCCACCTATATGAAGCACCTCAGTTTGTTAAATTCATAGTAGAGTGGTGGTTATGAGGAGCAAAAAGATTAGGGAGACAGAAGGAATTTTTTTTTTCAGTTGTTTGAGACAGGATCTCACTGTGCAGTCCAGGTTGGTCTTGAACTCAGTATGCAAACCAGGCTAGCCTCCAACTCCTGTCAGTCCTCCTGCCTTGGATTCCCTAGTGCTAGGATTACAGGCCTGCACCACCACTCCTGGAAAAAGGGAAGTAATTTAATGGGTAGAGAGTTGCCAGTTCTCACAGTTTTGGAGAACTGACTCATAACAACATGACTGTAACCAACTTGAGTGGTTTGTGCACTCACAAACTATTCAGGTGACACATTCTATCACGTATCTTGGCCGCAATTTAAAACAACAGGATGCAAAGTTGGCTTCCACCATTTATACATTGTAAATGGCAGTGATTTTAAGGGATATTGAGCTTATATGTAATGAATATCAATGTAATAACAGTGCTTGTTATTAATGGGTTTCTGATATTTGTTGAATGAATGAGAATTTCACCACAAATCTCTAGGTAGTTTCCTTGAAAATAAGGTACACCAGATCTCTTTTTTCCTCTTGAAATCAGATTATTAGCAGAACCCTAGTGGCTTACTGCTATAGCTTTTCTGAATAGGTCCTCCTTTTATCTTTAAACTTATAAGAAAAATAAAGACTGCTTTCCCAGAGTTTTGGAAAAAAACTGACATAATTTATTCTTTTCATAGTTCTTTCCCCTAGATCTAGCTCATATCTCCTGATGCCGTATCCTTACTCTGGGTTAAAACTTAAAGTTGGCAAGCTATTTCTTTTCCTCACTTTTCTACTTATATAATTCAGTAGAATTTTAGTTTTTAGCGAAGATGCTCAATACAGGTTTAAGTCTTTCTTATTAGGATAAAAAGAAAAGCTAAGCACTTGGTGCTCTCCGATGACCCGGTGTTCTGTGTGCAGTGGGTAAACTTCCATTTTACGACAGTGATTGAGGATGACAGCATTGCCTGTCCCATCCCCAAATACTCATGAAGCCAGTGCTTGGACACAGCAGATCCAAGGGCTTGGTTCAGAAAGACTATTAGAAACTTGTTAGTAAGGTATGCGACATACATTACAAATAACTGTGATAATCTCAAAGGTGTGTGTGATAATCCATGGGTGTATGTGGGAGTACACATAGCTGCCTCTCTAAATACCGTACTTAAACATATTTGCTCTCAGTACACACACACACACACACACACACACACACACACACAAAGTATTCATCAGTTTTTAATCTCAGTCAATCACGTGGGGATTTCCATAGCCTTCATATTTACATACGTGTATATTTTAGGCTGGACTTTAAATGTGTTTTACAACAAGTATTGGCCCTTGTGTAACTGACATTTATTAGACAATAGATTATAAGTTTCACACTAGCTGTGCTGTATCCACTCACAGAAGTGTATAAACACCACTTCCACAATACTGATAAAAACTAATTAAATATATAAATCACATGATTTTTTCAGATTAGCAGCAAAAATAAAAATAAACACAAGTAATTAAATAATCTACTAATTCACTTTTAAAACCAGCCCTTTAACACTAGCTAAATATACTTCATGTGAGTGATTTTCTTGGTTATTGATATAATTTAATATATACTGTATTCCTTTTGAAGAATTGACACATCAAATGCTTTTGTTAAACTAAAATGATTTGAATAGACCTACACTTGTGCAATTCAGCTGAGCTTCAGGAGAGTTGGCTAGTGACAATACACAAATTCTTTTTTACTTATATTTACAATCTGTATAACTGAAATATTAGAAGTTCCCCAAATCTTAAGCAAAATAAAGTCTTAATTTCAACTTCACTTATGCATTTTATAGTGAAATTTTTGTTTTCTTAGCAGAGTCTTTCACTGGTTCCTTCTAGAACAAGGATTGAGGCAACCACGCAAGGTCACTAGCTGTTTTCACACTCATAGGTATTAAATTGAACTATGAAAAATATATGCCAAGCAATCACTGTGGTATACACGTGTCATCCCACCACTCTGGGAAACGGAGACAGGATGGTCACAAGTTTGAGCTCAGCCAGGGTATCTTAGTGATCTAGCAAAACCCTGTAAAAGGATGCATTGAGATCTACTTTGGAAGAAGTAAAGGGTCTGAGAGTAACTGGTCTCAGATGGATAATGCAAGTCAAGAAAATGTTGCCAAGAACAGAGGAAGTAGCAATCAGACAACAGCATTAAGTAATATAAATCAGAGAAGCTTAAGTGTCTCATAGTTTCTCTATATGAGAAACACAAGTTATCAATGAGGAGCAAAATGGAAGATCGGTAACAGGAAATAAGGAGACAGATGTACTGCAAAATGAAAGGGGACCAAAAGATGGAGGGAAGGAAAGGGATGAAAACATAATTAAAATATGGACATGTACCAACTCACCATGAGAAATTTAATGAGTATGTACCACAAACTTGCATTGATAACAGATAAAATCAACCCTCCAAAATTCAAAGACCCAATCCACAAATGGCATCTGAGATGAATACACACTTCTCAGATAAAGAAATACAAATGGCAAATAAATACACAAGGAAGTGTTCAACATCATTAGTCATTTGAGAAATGCAAATTAAAACAGCACTGAGATTTCATCTCACCACTGTAAGAATGACTGTCATTAAGAACTCAAACAATAGCAAATACTGGCAAGGCTGTGGAGAAATAGGAACTTCTCCACTGATGGTGGAAATGCAGACTGGTGAAACCACTGTGGAAATCAGTTTGGAGATTCCTCAGCAAACTAGGTCTAGAGGGCCCATTTACCCTGGCTACTCCTCTTCTGGGTATTTTCCCAGCACTGAAAACATCATATCACAGTGATATATGTGCAACCATGTTTATAGCAGCACAATTTGTAATAGCTAAATAACAGAAGCAACCCAAATGTCCATCTACTGAGGAATGGATAAAAAAATTGTGGTATTTTTATATAATGGGATATTACTCCACTATAAAGAAAGATAAACTCAAGGCTTTTAAAGGCAAATGGTTACAACTAGAGACCATACTCACAAGTGAATTAAATCAGACCTGCATGGGTAAATAACATACTGTCTCACTAGTGTAAGAACCTGAAAGAGTGAATAAAATTAGGAAGTATGGTAGACATTGTGAAATGAAAGAAAAATGCTCAAGAGTAAAGAGCAACTAGGTTGAGGGAAAAGAGAAAAGAAAGAAGGGGAAATTATGTATGTATGTATATACAGGATAGCTAACGTAAGTGTACTACTGACTTCTATTGCTTTATTGAAA
>NW_004955417.1:19848620-19927497 GCF_000276665.1 Chinchilla lanigera
GGAGACTAACAAATGAAAGGTCAAATGGCAGGTGAGGGGTTGTCTGAAGAAGGTCTGATCTCTGTTTCTAAACTGACACAATATTGCCACATTCCTCTATTGTAGAAGGCCAAAAGGCAACAGGAAATGCACTAAGCACTTTTATAAGGTCACCTAATCACATGTGTGAGGGCAGAGCTATCAGTGGTTCAGCTGTCTTCCAGAGGGAATACATCCCTATATTAATGCATTAGAGAGTAAATTTGAACATGAGTTTCTGGGAGACAAAGAATTCAAACTATAGTAGTACTCTACCCTCACATACCACACATGACACAGTTCCCCACTGGAATGCAGCCAAGATTGTGTGGAAAGGCAGAGTCGATTTCCCATCTAGGGTGTAACTTTTTCTGTGCTGTACTCTGCAAGGTGAGTATTTTTCCCCTGATAGATTTACTTAAGATCTCTGAATACACTCAGCAATTTTCTGCCATATCAAACATGTCCCTACTCCATTCCCTAATGCAACCCCAAATTTATATTTCCATTAACCAAGTCATACTTACTATTTAATTCTACCCAAAACTGCACTTTCCAAATTTCCCAAAGCCATTCAATTTAGAAATCTGTTACTCTAAGTATTCTCCTGAGCCTGTGGCACTTACAGGCTGTCTTGAGATATAAATTTTGTGTCACCTAGAATATGTTTTTAAAAGTTTTCTAAGGTATGTAGGTTTTGCAAGTGTCAGAATTATCAGTTGTAACTGGGAAGTATACATATTTTCATCTACCAAAATCACTAACAATGGCAAAACACAATTTAATCATCTCTTGGTTATAAATGCTTATAAATTCAGTCTTTTTAGCACAGCTAAAAGTTTTGCTTTTTTTTTTTTTTTTTGGTTTTTCTCTGGTACCAGGAACCGAATTCACGACCTTGCGCTTGCCAGGCAGGCGCTTTGCTGCTGAGCTAAATCCCCAGCCCAAGTTTTGCATTTTATGAAAGTTAAAGATCTCATGAAATCCCAGCTTTAAGAATAATATTTGACAGTATTTGCTTTGGGAAAACATTGTAAGCAGAAAAATAATGACTGTTTGTAGAATATTTATAAAAATCTTCATAAAAAGTGAAAATATTAAGTGCCTTGCACTAAAGGGCATATTGTTTAAAGACCACTCTTTAGAAAAAACCTGCCATTACATTTCAATTTTAATAGGAATGCAAACTATATTATGTTAGTTGGACCAGATATTATTCACAAAGAAATGGAAATGTAGATGGATAAACATCATTGGCAACTCAAATTGGTTACCAGGAATTATAAAACATGATTCGAGTATAAAAATCATACATGAGAATGAAAAAAAAAATCCATACATCACAAAAAGAGTTACATTAATGAATTCTCCTTAATTTAAATCTCAAATTTGAGATAAAGAGAAAACCCCTCAAAATGAATCACTGACTTAAATGAAAAACAGAAAACTATAAGAGTTTTAGGAAAAAAGTAAAAGAATGTCAGCGGGATCTAGAACCATGCTGAGTATTAAATATGACAACAAAAACCCTAATTTATAATGAAAAAATCTATAAATTATATTTCAAACTTTGATTTGTAGAAGAGTTAGTTAAGAGGGTGAAGAACAAATCATAGGAAATATTTGTGCATTTTATATCCAACAAAGTTTAGTATCTGGAATATGTAAGCAATTCTCCAAACAGTAATGAAAAAGCATTATAATTTGAAAATGGTAAGAAACAACCCAGTAAAAGGCATTTTGCTGAAAATAATATAGAAATGTCAAACAAGCACATTAAAAGCTATTTGATACCATTAGTCATTTAGGAAAAACAAATGAAGGCTGCAATGAGAAAACACCATGTATCTCAGAACTAATGAAATGAAAATCAGTGACAAGCTCAAACGCTGATGAGAATCCAAAGAAATTCAACCACTCATGTATCTCTAGAGGACACGTAAACGGTACAACCACTCCCGGAAACAGTTTTCCAGTTTCTTAAAGAATGAAATATGCACCTAACTTGTGACCTAGCACATAGAATCCTGGGCATTTATACTAGGGACCCAAGTTTATATTCACATTAAAAACCTATCAACTTAATAGTTGTCACTATAAATAATATAAATAATCATTAATGAGTACTGGATTAATAAACTGTAGTACATCCCAGCATTAGAATATTACTCAGCAATAAATAGGAACAAGGTGAATGAATCTCCAGATAATTTTGCTGAAATAAAAATATCAGTCCCCAGGAGTTACAAAATTTTAAGTTTTTGTTCATATAACTTTGTTGAACAGATGAAATTATAAATTTTGAGACAAGATTATTGATGCAAAAGTTTAAGCATAATGCGGAAGATGGAAGGACATGAGGCTGGATATCAGAGGGTAATATAATCTATTCTGCAGAGATGGAAATATTCTGTGTTTTGATTTCATCAATATCAATATCATGGCTGACTTATTTTTCCTTATTTTTACAAGACATCATTGGTAGAAACCAGGTATAGGGTATAGAGAACCTCTAATTTTTCTTACAACTTCATGTGAATACACAATAATCTCAAAATAAATTTTTAATTAAGATACACTATAGTAATCATTTCTATTATTAAATTGAAGTCTATTATTTATGTGATTTGCAATACTAAAATTGCAAATTTGAAAGTAATATATTAGTCTTTAATATGTTCTGTGCTTCAGCAAGTGGTGTGAGTGTATGTAACTACGTCCGACAATTATTATCGTACAATCCCATCTTTTTTCTAGTTAGCAATACTTTCCCTTTCAAAACATGCCCTTAAATACTCTGCCTAGCTCTGGAGACACCAACGATCATGTTGTTTTCTGAATCTGTGCTGCATGATACTTCTGGGCTTAGGACAGGGAGAGATTCTAGCTTCATTTAATCAAATTGCTTCTTATGGGAAATTGAAATTTGATTAAAGGTACAAATTTAAAGAACATTGGACATGAAGTAGTTAATAATCCAAAAGATCTAGCTTCACACTTCTCAGAGTTAGCACGGCTCTTTCCAATGCTTTTATTATGTTTACAATATGGAAATCTTTACAAATTTTTGTTTTCTCATTTGAATTATTCAGATGTGTTTTCTGATTCACCCACATTTTCCCCTGAGAAGGAAGAGAAATTTGTCTGGAACCAACCTTTTTGGATGTCTTATGTACCTATATTTAGAGACAATATATATTAATTCACTTGACACTTGTGAAGGCCTATGATGTGTAAGGCTCTATCATAAAGGCTGAAATTAAAGAAAACAGCTAACAAAGCCAAACAAGTCTCATAATTCTGGAGCTTAGGTTCTCACAGGAGATAAGTAAAATAAATAAAAGTATAGTATTATTTTAAAATATAATAAAGACTGAAGATCAATACATTTGAATATGGGAAAATGAGTATAATATTGTCGGGCTTTGTTTATGCTGGGCAATAGCAGAAGACGTACCAAATGAGGTGGTATTTAAGGAACGTGATGGATACATGATGTTTCAAGTCCCTGAGAAAGAATTTTCCAGGATAAGACAAAGTGCCCAGGTGCTGAAGTGAGGATATGTGTAGCTGGTGGAAAAATCCAACTAAAGGAGTAGATGGGTGGCTGGAATCAAGTAGGTAATGGAAGGGTACCAAGACCGGGACCATTGAGGTGCCAGGACTTGCATACCCATGTGAGAACTTGAAGGGTACTGCAAAGGCATGGCTTTTACCAAGTGAAATGGAATGCAATTAGGGGATGTGAAGATATATTGGCCTTATGTCATTTATTAGAGTAATATTACCGTATTTCTATAACCTGCAATTCTTTCTTCATGGTAATTTCAACACAAATGCTTTTGAATATCTGTGCACGTATCATTGTACATAACATCTCACTATTTTAAGTGAGATGTTATTAAATCACACAGCTTTGTTCTCAGCTATCAGAAGAATTCTCTCTGTTCTTCTGAATTGCTGCAATCTTAAATCCTTCCCACTGCCATGAAATATTTTACTACATGAAATATGCTATAATTATGGAGACATTCTCTACTAAAATATTTGTTGAGAACAGTGATAACTATCATGTTTCTCTTGGTATGAAATTGAGTGTTTTTAGTTTCTGCACATGGCTACTTAATAGATATTGTTAAAATGAATAAAGTCTAATATATTATATATTAATGTGTTTATTAATTTTCAAATTTTTTTCACGGGAAGTATTTAAATGCTGGAAAAACAGATGCAGTATTTGATTCATTTTGCTTATATTATATTTCCATTTTCTAGGGTAGTATAGCACTCAAAAGAGATACTTAAAAATGTGTGAAATGAATGAATGAATATCTTAATATTACTGATGGTAAAATTGAGTCCCTAAAATATTAAGTTGTTGCTACTGGTCACATAGGTAGGAACAGTATGACAAAATACAAGTACACCAGAACGATAATTGGTTTTCTTTCTAAAACTAAAAAGTGTTTATTCACTATTTTAATAAGAATTTGTTCAGCACAAATTAAATGCTTCATATGAGCAAATATTCTGAGAAAACTTGATGCTTTTTTTTCATTAACAGAAACTGGAAAATAGCATATAATATAAATATATTAAGGTACTCATACATTTGTTTATTTGAAATGTAATTAAAAGTCCACTAGCATGAGTCAAAACATATTAGTGCATAGAAAATGAAGGGCCCAAAAGCAAAAATTTAAAATTAGTTGTGAGGTTTAATAATCAGATATTCAGGAATATGAAAATGAATGCACACAGTGTTTGTCATCCTCAGTAGAACTGTGAAGTGTGTGGGAGGGAGTGGGCAATGACAAAGCAGCAAGAGACTGTTTACATGCGATGAAGGTTGTGCCCTGGGATTCTTGCATCATTTCAGGCCTGGAGCAGTTGGAAAACTATCAGCAACACGCCAGTACACACACTAATTGATCACCAAACATTTGATTTACTTTATAGAACCATACATCAGAGGACAAACTTTAAAAGGCCTAATTAGAATACATGGATGATGGAAAAATTAATTTCAGGATTTGAGAAGAGATATGAAAAATTCCTAAAAGAAGGTACATCGTATTCAACATTTGGAACAAGGTAAAGAGTTTTTAAAGAAACTAGTAAAAGTCCTTTAAAGTAGAAATATAAGCCACAATGTTCAAATTAGGGTTAGCAAATAATAATGCAGATAGGAAAGATCTGGACATTAAGAAGAGAAACAGGAAGTATAACAGTGAGTTAACTGTCTTCATTTATTTGCACTGCTACCTGCATGGAAAAATTTATTAGTCTTTGCTAGATTGAAAATCTTAGAATTATCAAGTATGAGTTAGGAATATACAAAACATTACTAAAATTTAGCCTATACCTCTTCACAGAGACTGAGTGATAAAGACTAAAAAGTGTCCCTGCTTGATGGCAAAAGAAATTCATGTCTAATAAAAAGCACCTAGAGTCAGCATCTCTGTGAATTTAACTGCGAATTAATTCTGGCCCACTGTACTTAACAGATGATACGCATAATTGAGCACTCATAGTGTGTACTATTGGAGTGTTTAATTATGTCACGGAGCAGAAATACAACATGAAACATTATATATTTATAGTTGTAGGAGCCTGATCTTTAATTGTGAAATTTTTTATCATTTTAAAATCACTCACTAATAAATAAGTTTGACATTGTATGTGCTAGCATTTTTCCTTATTTATGAAAAGGGAGATGATTTGTAAAAAAAAACTTTCTAGGATGATAAGCTTTTCTTCCAATTTAGTTTATAATCATTGATTAAGCTTTATAAGAGATGAGGAGATAAAAAGTTACTTAGATTGGACCCTAAAAATTTTTATGTTACACAATATTTTCATGGTCCCATTCTTCTACCTAATTGTAACATCTAACTTTACAGTTGACACTTCCACAGCTTTCTTTTGAAATACTCTCTTGTTTTTACCATCAAGACATTTCATGGCTCTGGCTTTTCTCATATCTCTTGGAATTCTTCTACTTCTAATGCTTTGATCTTTCTACTAGTGTTGCTCTTTATGTATTCCTTTACCTGGGAATGAAGTCCTGAACTGATATTTCTTCCTTTTCCATGTTTTGAAATCTTTCCTGTGTTATAACTCCAGGACATGCTACCATGTTCTATGCTGAGCTCCAGGTCAATATAATTTATTCTTTTTGTTGTTTGTTGACATTGGATCTCTCAATGGGATTCCAGTACTAAAATGTATGAAAGGAACCTTTTCTGGTTAAAGAATTTTGGTATTCCAACATCCCCCATCTCAGTGAATGTTCCATTTGTCCCCCACCTGTGCCCTCTTTCTTGATAACTCTGCATTCCTTATATGCCATCCCTGTGTTGCTCAGTTTTTCCATTGGTGGGATAAAACACCTGATATACAATTTAAAGGAGGCAATGATGTATTTGCCTCAAGGTTTCAGAAGGTTAGTCCATGGTCAGCTGCCTCCAAGGCAGAGACATCATGGTGCGAACATATGATGGAACAAAGCTGCTCACTTCATGGCTGCCAGGAAGCAGGACCTCATGCAATGGGACCCATCTTCAGATACCACATTCAGCTGGGAACATTAGCAGACAAATCCACTAATGGATCTAGTGTCATGATCCAATCATCTCTCCAGAAACCTTAGTGCTGTCAAGTTGATACTTAAGATGAAGTGGCACAACTTCTGTGGATAGAAATTTCTCATTCTGTTAAATCCCTTCCCAGATATATCAAATCCAGCCCATTGCCACTTCTCTGTGTTATCACTCCTCTTGAAGCCATTACATAACTGTCTCGTAGCTGCTAGTTTCCAGATTTTGGTCACAGACTCTTCTTTGAAAACACAGATTTGATTGCGTCATGCCACACCAACCCATTCCTTCCACTCCAAACTCTTCAGTGGTTTCCACTTGTTCTTAGGAGAAGGCTGAACATCTGTACATATCTCACAATGTCCTGAAGCACGGTCTCCTCTCTAAACAATTTTACATCTGTAACTTCCACCCTCTGGCCTGTCACTTACTGTGTTTCTAATATACTAGCTGCTTTTATTTGCTCCAAAGTACCAAATGATCGTCTTCAGGTTATTTATAGCCACATTGTTACTGCATCTGCTTAAAATGCCCTCTTTATTCACTCTAATTCCCTCTTCATAGGCTTTTGCTTTGCTGGCTTCATTTGCTTTTGATGCATCAGCCACTCCTCTGGATGGCCTTCCTGCTCCTGGGGATGCTGTGCCTTCTGGAGAGCCATGTTTTATCTTCTAGATCTGAGGACAACCATAGCTGTATAAAATCTCACTTGTACATTTATCTTCTTCTTATACAAATTAGACAACTATATAAGGGAACCATATATATGTATATATATTTCATAGTCAAGATATTTACAGTGCCAACAAGCATTCCTGGTGCTTAGAATTGTATAGAAAACATACTCAGTTAATATTGAATTACATGATTGAGCCAGGAATTAAATCAAATACACTTAGCACACCTCATTCCGCCACCTCAGCACTGGCCTGTTTTAAGGTGTTGGCAGGAGTATTGTGAAACAAATCAACAAACAGAATTGTTACTGGTTTGTTCAGGCATGCTAATATAGTTTAACTTCATAAAAATAATACAAAAAGTATCGTGTTTTCTTTTTTAAAAAGAATGAAACGTTAGCACACTAGGATGCATTTGTATTTACTTTTGGTTTTCTTCAAATTTTTGTATGTAATTTTTGTATGTCTCTCAGAGAGAGAGAGAGAGAGAGAGAGAGAGAGAGAGAGAGAGAGAGAGAAACTCATCTATATGAATGGTCCAAATATTCCAAAAAGTGTGTTTTATGGAATCAAGATCAAAATCTCGTAAGGTGAAGGTTAATACTAAAGAGTCTTATAAATGAGATGTGAAGGTCCATATCTGCACATTATATTTATTTATTTGGTACTGGGAATTGAACTCAGGACCTTGTGCTTGCGAGGCAGTCGCTTGTACCTCTGAGCTATATCCCCCGCCCAATTGAACACTATATTTAATCTCTTGAAAGAGCATCGTATATTCTCATTCATATTATCCCCGACATCCAGAACACAGGGCAACATTCTCGATGATTCCGAAGCCTCTGACTGTGGTTTGCATCCCCTCTGCTGCCCAGCTGAGTCTCCTGTGTAAGCTGCGGTCTGTCCTCTGCACCCCCGTCTCTCAGGCTCATTTTCTCTCCTCAGTGTTTGTTTGTTATGTCTTCATGAATACTCTTTAACCAATTCCCTTTTCTTCTAAAATCACACTGCTTGTAGAAAAATTCAAAACTTCAAAATCACAGCTCAAGATCGTGTTAATCAAGTTGGAGTCCTTCACTTTAGGATTTGGGGCATTGTATTGATTTCCTTAAAATGTGTGTAATTTTCCACATTTTCAAAGCTTCAACATATACTCTTTTCAGAACAATGATTTAAATATTTTCTAGTCTATTTGTGCAGTGTCGACCAAATCTACGTTTTGTAAATGAACCCAGAATAATTCTAGATTCTCTTTAGGTAGAGAATGAAAATGATGTACTTCCCTAAAGCCTAATTTAACTCTGAGTGAGGAAAGTCCTTTGGAAATAACTTGAGCTACCCCATATGTTATTCCTCAAAGATAGAGACTCCAAGGTATAACAGCTGTTGAGCCATCTGTGAGCTGAGTGAAGTTCCAGTAGCAAATGCATGCCATCAATATGGAATTTAAGCCAAAAAGTGAGGATTATGGCAGTACTCAGTATAGTACTTCTACCTTTGAAAGAAATAGGTTAATCTACAGGATATACTTCAAAAATCACTATTTGTATAAGGTAGTAACAAATTACCTACCTATGGCACATGATAGGCACCATGGCTATAGCAACAAACAATATAAAAAAGTTTCCTGCTTTTTCAGAATATTCTACAGTGATGTACAGTTCTTGTACAGTGACCTACAGTTCTTGTACAGTGACCTATTCTTCCATGCATTAAAGCCAATATCTATGATTAGATATTAATTCTGTTATGCTTTTGTGCTTTTTGACGAAAAGTTTTGTAGATGTAATTATGGACCCTAACTAGGTTGCTTTCATTAATCTAAAAAGAGAGCATCTTCGGTAGACTTAGTCCAGGTGAGTTCTTCAAAGTGACAGAATACAAGAGATGCCCTACCACTGAATTTAATACATAGACATGAAGAGCAAGTGTTATAGACAGGGCATGAAAGTGAATTCTAGGACCTGAGCACCTCAGCTCAAGCTACAGAGAAATGCACTCTGATCACAGACAGTTATCTGCAAAGATGTAAACATGAAGTCTTGATTCAGCCTAGCAATTACCTGAGCAGAGGCTCTAGCTGACCCATGCTGAAATTCCTGACTTAAAACAGCCATGAAATAATTTTTGTTTGTTTAGAGCCATTATATTTGTAGTGCTTTGCTACACAGCAATATAAAACTAATATTGACAGAACTGTCTTTTTCTTTTTAATTACCTCTTAATTATTAATAAGTATGTAATATATTTTGTTTATGTGTGATTTATTTATTAATTTTAAAAATCTTAAAACAAGTGATTTAAATGTTTTGAAACAGACACGATGCCATAAAAGTAGAAGGTGAAAGAGTATGGGAAAAAATTGGAATCTGGCATCTGTCTCCCACATCTCTCTTTGTGAAAACAGTTTTTGCATCCATCTGAGTATAAACTCTGAGAGGAGCACGGTTCACAGCACCATTAAAAAGGAAAAATGTGTGTGGAAAATGTAGCATTTTACAAGAAAATAATCTCAAGGTACATGGCACCTGAAACATAAAAGTATTTCTTCAAAGGCCAAGTTCTTTGAGATAAAAGCTTAAAAATCAGTAAAGTAAGTCAATCTTAACTTTGGAATCTACATGTGAGAATTCATAAAAATACATAGAATTTCTAAGAATAAATAAGAGCTAAGGGTAAAAGCTTTCCTATCAGATCTCTGTGCATGCTTAACCCAACATTCATTTTCTTGCTTCAGGCAAGTGCAATCCAGTGATTCACATCTTTATGTGGAACATTTATTGATTTTCGACTCTTTACTTTTTTAGTCCTTTAATACTTACTTTCACATGTCTTCCTTTATCCCGATTTTCTCAGTTGTTACATTGTACCAAGGTCTGTTTGGGAATCCCCCAGAAGCTGTTTGGTCAATCATGATGTTTAAACCAAAACACAAAAATATGCATATATTGTACCTACACAGTATCTCATAAAACAATAATAATGCCAAAATAACTTAGCAAAAGATGACAATTTGAAGATACAGCAAATGTATCTAATTTCAAAATATATTTTTTTCTTTTTTATTATAAAGAGAATAAAAATAATAAAATAACAACATAGACAAAAACAAAACAAAAATGATACAGGGTTTCAGAAAAAAAGATAGGAATTAACAATGGTTTGTATATTACATATTGTTATCTTCCATGAAGTTGCTCAGATTGCCAGATGTGAGAATGCAAGATTGATTAAACCATTAAAGAGAATAAAAAGTAAAAAAAAAAAAAAAATCAAACAATGCAGAGCTTCACCAAACAAGATGGTAGGAATTGACCAATAGTTGTACATGTAGTAATCAGAACAGCTAATTCAAAATAGAATTTAACAGAAGTTTCATATCAGTTCAGAGGAATTTAGCTTTATAACTGACATGATATTTTGATATAAAATCAGGAATAGCATTAAATGAAGAAACTATAATCTTTTACAGAAATCTTGATATGATGAGGCATATCTATTGAAAGAATCAAAACTACTTAAACTTGAAGTTTATGTCTTTCATTATTTTAATCTGTGGTCTTGAGGCAAAGTTTGAAGTTTCTAGAAAAATTGGAACTTTTGATTATGCCAAGTTCCCATAAGATATAACTGGCATTTCAGTAAATTTCTTGTGGGAACATAACAAGGTGCAACCATTGCTAAAAACAGCTCAGAAATAATTAGTGAAATCAGAAAGGATTTTTAGCTATATGTCAGCAGTTATACTCCTGAATACATTTCCAAAGAAACTTACAATAGATTATCTTAAAAATTGTATATGTTAAAGTGCCACTTTTTATCATGAGGGAAGGCGTTATAATATCGATGTCCTGTACTAGCATCACTGTCAACTAGCCTTGTTTGAAACTATACAGTATGATAATAGAATTCCTGAATATCTTTTGAAAAAATACTCATCGTCTACTCATAGCCTCACAGATTTTTATCAGTCTGTCTGGGAACCTTGGTAGAGTTGAATCTACTAGATCTTTCATCCAAGATTTTGTAGGAAAGATGGAAAGATTCTGAAAAAACTTAATCATACTGCTGAGTGAGGAATAAGCAATCTGTAGCACAATACCACTTATATAAATCTTAATGTGTATAAGTGTAAAATGTGTCTTATAAGGACGCATAAAATTCAAGGATATGTGAGAAACACATTCGAGCTAAGATTCCCGGGAATATGTAGTGGATAAAACAGAATCCGGTACTTACAAATACCTGAATCACTACACCAAACGGCAATGCAGTCTTGCAAAGAAATTTGGTGCGAGTGCTCCAAAACTAGAAATATAATTAACTCAATCTTCTGTGCCTAGGCTACCAACAATGATATTAATAAAAGTGCAACATATAGTTACTGGATGGAGCTGTCTTTGGCATCGCTACTAGCTTATACTGTGCATCTCCTTTCTCAAGGTAACACTTATTAACCTATATTTTAACCCGTTCAAATACTTGTTTTTGCCCCACTCACTGCGTTTTCAGACTGAGTCACTGTAGTGGATTGATAACTGGTGGTCAGCTTATAACCCCCAGCTGAACTGAGTGAGTGGTGCTGGGTGTGGGAGGCCCACCTGAGGACTGTTGCCAGCAGCATAAGAGGCAGAACTGGAGAAGGAGAAAGAGGCTGTTGGGAACTGAAAGAGGCTGTTGGGAGCTGAGCGAGACTGTGGGGAGCTGGCTTTCCTGATGAACTTGGCTGTTTCCATCCTCCGAGGAGCTCGGGACCTCGCTGGCACTGAGAATGGCTTCAGTTCACTTTGGAGAGCTCTGGTCCTCACTCTGAGCATCGCTGCCTGGTTCTGGAGGGGAAGATGGTGCACTGCCGGCCTCCTGGAAAAGCTTGCTGCACTGGTTTCCCTGATGGGAACTCAGCCATCCTGATCATCGGAGGAGCTCGGGACCTCACTGTTGTCGAGGATGGCTCTGGTACCGTTTGGGGAAGCTCTGGTTCTTCTGAGCATCACTTCCTGGCTCCAGTGCAGATCCCTCAGCCTGCTAGCACAGATCCTTCATCCTGCTGGCACGGACTTTGTAGATTCCACCACTGACCTTTGGACCTTCCCAGGAGATCCGTGAAACAGGCCTGGATGAGACGTTGTCATGGGCTCTGGGCCTCCAGTTGGATTCATGGGAGGCATTGTTATGAGCTCTGGGTATTCAGCTCAACTCATGTAGGACATTGTTGTGGGATCCAGGCCCTCAGCTGGATTCCTTGGTCTTAGTGTGTGGACAGATTTCCTGCACTCTTTTGTATACTGTTCTTGGGTGACATAAATAATCATGTAAAGTATGTGTCCTGTATTATGTTGTTCCCCTTGCAAAATAAGCTGCCCCAAACCAACACACTCACTTTTTTTTGGCTAGGTCTTAGTTTTAATGTGAAAATTCAATAAATTAAAGCAATATTTCAAGATTCACAATTACTACAAAAAGAATAAGGGAAATAAACCTTTTTGTGAAGGAGAAAAGACTTGCTAATGGGTGGTGAGACCATGATAAATGTTTTCCAATATTTGAAATGCCTTCATCTGTCTTATAAAAACTTTGGCACATTCTGTTACACATTAGACAGATGATTTTCATTACTTGAGATCTGTGGTTCAGCAGAAGACAGTCATTTAGAGCTGTCCGAACAGGGAAAGACCGGCCACTGATGAGTGTGAGTTCATAGCTACAAGTGTGCTCAAGAATGGCGGGTGCGATAGACGAGTCGTCTCAGTAATGCTCAATCAGTGCTTTTCGTTTAGGTGGAATGATAGTATTCCTGCTACTTCCACCTTCTCTGTCCTCTTATTTCAAGTCTTCAATAGGAAATATATTCATTATTTCTTTCTGCAGCTGTGACAAGTGGTTTCAATTTTAAGATTGCTATACAATGATAAATAAGGAAAAACCTATCCACTGTACAAGTCTGTTATTACTCTGATAATATTCAAAAACAGGTACCCCTTTCAGCATAAGACAATCTCCATTCTAGTAAAGGTTAAATTTGCTGAACAAATGTAAATTATCAATTTTTCCTCCAACTTCTCATTTTAGTCCTTTTTTGTTTTGGTATGTGTTTCATTTCTTTTTTGTTTTTGTTCATGATCTTGATTTTCATACTGGACAAATTTTTGTACATAGGTGAATAAGAGATTAAATTATTTTAAAAGGAAAAGGCCCTACAGGACTGAATCATTAAAAACCAAGCCAGTTAAATAGCAATGCTTATTGACAGCACATCTGACTAATATGGAAGCTCACTGAGAGTACCATGAAAGCCCATGGAAATGCATTACAACAAAACAGGCATCAAAATTATATTAGAAAAGTGATATTTATTGGCAAAACACTCCACTGCACAGTGTAGCACAGTTACTTAGCAAGTGTGTCCATTGGAAAAAAATCAGTTTTTATCTTTGAAATTCATTTTAATTCAATAAATATTTATTGGATGACTACTATAGGTTAAACCCTAAGTACACAGAACTCAAATCTCAGGGAGCTCAGAATCTAACGGCGCGGCTGCTTCTGTAAATAAATATGTGTACTCAGAGAAATAGAAGAATGAATGCAACGAACAGCACAAGTAAACACTGTACACTTTTGCAGAATGAAGAGATTAATCCTAAGGGGAGTGGATAAGGGAAAAGAATTCTGAATACAACAATGGCTACCTTAGAGCTTTGAGTTAAGGATGAAGGGAGATAAGGCATGCTGAGACATTCTATATATTGTAACTTTTCTCAGTTGATGGAGGAATTTGTGAATGTGCAGTACTTGCCTTAACCTTCTTTCCTACGCCACTGCTGCCGCACTTGGCTAAGCTCTTAATCACTTCACATGTGAATTTAGGAAATATAACGGTGCCTATCTTATGCCCTACTGATCCGGGCATTAGCCTTAGCATGCTAAAGTTAATGTTAAATATGCATTTTCTTACTTTAGAGTAAATAAATCAGGCTGGATACTGACTAAGCAAGATTCCACTCAAAGTAAGAAAAGAAGGCAGGTGGGGTGGCACACGCCTGCAATCACAGCACCCTAAGAAGCGAACACAGAAGGATCATAAATTCCAACCCAGCCTGAGCAATTTAGCAATTTAGCCAGATCCAGATCCTATCTGTCTATCTATCTATCTATCTATCTATCTATCTATCTATCTATATTTTTTTAGAAGGGCTAATGATATATCTCAGGGTGAAAGTGTCAGGTTAATCACCAGTACTACAAAAAAAAAAAAAGAAAAGAAAAGAATTCTGATAATTGTATGTAAAAAAACAGATAAATAGTTAAAGTTACTACTGTGGTAGGGAAAATACTCTCTTGGAGGGATATGGCATCCAAAAACTATTGCAAGTGTCCTGTAATAATTGCCCACATCAACAACATTGTTATGAGTTCAATAATTCAGGAATTATGCCAGAGATTTTCTATCACAGGTTGGTAGAACTGAGGTAAAAATACAAGAGAACAAGGAAATTCTATGTATTGACAGTAGTAATCTTTTTGTAATTAATTCCAGGCATACAATCTTGAGAATATTATAATTTTGGAAAAAGAGCAGTTTTACCTATCTTGCAAAAAATGCATAATTGTGGCTGTGCTTTTTCTGACAATAACCTTTGTCCTCAGATGTATGGCAGGATGTTTATTACAGATATATTCAGTAGGAAACTAAATAATCAGACTTTAAAGAATGTTGGAAGGTGAGGTTTTGAAGCTTCTCACATGCTGAGTGGCTTTCCATAATGAGCTCTGAAAGATTCTTTGCTCTCCCGGAATCAAGGGTTAGAGAATCATAGCTATGACTTTCATTTTCTTGGATTTTTAGTTGCTGTTTCCCATCATTAAGTAGTTTACAATGGGAAGCAAGCCAACATTTAGCATTTTGAGCTTGGCAGCCTAAATGAAGTTTAAATTAGAAAGAAAAAGCAAAAGTTCCTAGGACAGAAAAATTATTAACTTTATAAAAGTTAAAGTATGTATTGATCATCTCTGTATTCAGATTCCTACTGTGCCAAGTAGAAATATATGTGTAGTAAAATTGTATACGATGGCAATATCTTTTCATAAGCTATGATCATATGAACCAACCTAACATTTCCTTACCAAAAAGTAGTTATGGTTTAATGTTAACTTGTCTTTATCATAGACTTTTCCTTTTATACAACCTTCATAATTTACAATTATATATATATATATTCATGCACAAATGTTTTCATCTTTACTAGATTGTTCTGCTTATACTATTAGAAACTATACTTTTGTTATTTGCTTCATACAGTGTCTAACATAGTAAAACAAAAAGTAGTAAATTGTCAGAAATTTCTACTCTTTCTCTTTTGATTACTCTACTTTCAGGGCGCCTGACTCCAGCAGAGGGTCCTCACTCTGAACAATGTTAGAGGATAATGACATGTTTGCGTTTTATTTCGGCAGGGCTGAGGCGTCCTCTCACAGTCATTAGACTACTATTGAATATGTTGTTGCAAAGGTGAAGAAACTGGAGATTTCATTGTTCATTGTTGGTGGGAATGTATGGCCACTTTGGGAAAAAGTATGACAGTTCTGGCAAGATTAACAATAAAAGATTGTGGTGTGCTAAATTCAGGATCTCTCGGCTGTAAAACAACCTCAGTGCCCTGGAGAATCCGCCTGAGGGAATTCATAGTGTCTTGAGGTTCTCAAAGGGCAACTTTTGCTAGGAGAACTTATTTGACTATGAAGCTCTGGCTGTGTGTGTGTGTGTGTGTGTGTGTGTGTGTGTGTGTGTGTGTGTGTGTGGTTTGATTAATAAAGTTATTTTTCTCTGATGCAGGAGCCTCTTATCCTGCTACCTTATAGGTCACAGTGGCAGGCTCACTTCTAAGCTTTAAGTAGGGCAAAATCTCATAGTTTTTGACAGTGTTCTATTTTTTCCTTTTGATTTCTTCAAAGGTAAATGAAAGTCTGGGAAATTCCTATATACTGCATTTTTTTATTTGATACGGTTTACTTATGCCAAAAATCTACTTTGTAATAACAATATATATTATTAATATGCATAGTTCCTTCAGTGCTTTTCTTATAAAATTATACTATATGCAGTGAATATTGATAGAGTTGAAGAATATGCATTTCACATGCTTTCTGTGTTTGTATTCAGCATTTCAGAAATAGATACTTAAAATACAAACGGTGTTAAATTTTCAGAGAATGAGATATGTATTATAAGCACAGCTCTCTGGATACATGACTTCTCTATGCTGTTTTTAAATCTAATTTTGTAATAGCTGTAAAAATGGCTACCTCATAGGGAAAGGCAAACAAATATAATTTATGCTATTTTCTGAGACGTTACAGTGGTAAATAAAGCATTGTTCAGAATTTTAAGTCATAATATTTCCACCTTTAGTGTGGTTCCAGGGAAAAGGCAATTCTTTGGAACATATTTATAAATCACCTTTCATAATGACAACCTTTGAACTCATTTCCAAACATAAGTAAGTATGAAATGGAGGGCTTCAACTTTATATGTAAAGTATTTTTTTACAAACATCCACAACAGAAAATATATTTCTGTCACTTCTAAGTGTGCTGAAAATTGTGATTGAATAAGTCTGGTGTGTACCAAAGATAGATGATGCCAACACTTCCAGATCAAAAAATAAAGGAGAATAAATCCGTTGACAGATGTTAGCAGCGAGAAAGGGTAATATCACTGATTCTACAATGAACACAAGGACAGGAACAAGATGGAAGCACTTACATAATTGTGGACAGTATGTTCAGTAAGGGAAGGACCCCACAGATTAATGGTGCCTTTCGACTTTCATTTGTACCACGTGAAAAAAGAGAACATAAGACAGTAACCCTGAATGTCATTATTTGAATTGACTCTGTCAAAGGTCATAGTTTTCCAATGCAAATTACATGCTTCCATTCTTAGCGCAAATTAAAACCAGTCGTAATATTTTCTTTTATTCTTTCAAAGTCATAAAGCCCATCCCCAAGTAAAAGTGACACCAAAGCTCAAGAATCTTTTTGACCATCCACTCTTGGAACATCGTAAAATATTACACTATAAACAGATATATCATCAGAACATATTCTGCCATATTTTTAGGTGCATGTATGAGGATAAATGTACAGCATTTTAAATGGGTGCGTGGTATTGAAGTATTGCTGTTAAATGCAATAATCTTTTTCACATTTAGAAGCAAAATGATGTGGAAAAGTGAATTGTATCAAATGTCTGTTTTTTAATTTAGGAAGATTTTCTAAAGAAGCTTTCAAACATCACACCTCCATTCATCTTTGGGATGACTTAGTCTGTTTGGCCAATCATAATTTTTTAACTGAGAAGGGGAACAGACACCCTTCCTAAAAATCCACTCCTTTAATTTATTTGGTAATATAAGGAATGCTTACAAATACTGAGTCTTCTGAACTTTCAGTACACTGAACTTCTATGACTTTCTGAATTAAACATACTCAGGTGACTTGATTTGGACAATGATATCTAAAAGACATACCTTGTGACATTTCCTGATTTAAAAAAAAAAATTAAAAAGAAGATCCTGGCTGGGCATGGTGGTGCACACCTGTAATTCCAGCACTCCAGAGGCTGAGGCCAGAGGATTGTTGCAAGTTCCAGGCCAGCCTAGGCTACAAAGTGAGTGCAAAACCAGCCTGAACTGTACAGCAAGACCCTGTCTCAAAAAGAAAAAAAAAAAAAAAGAAGATTCTGATTACCAATTATAATTTTATTACTGTGGTCTTTTGTTTGTTCTGTTTTTGTTTCCCTGATCACAGCAGTATGGTAACATGTTTTGAGGTGGGGCCCTATAAAGATGAACTGAAACTGTGGAAAGCCCAGAGACCACCTCGCCTACAGCAGTGGATAAAATAACCAAGAAATTGGTCTTCAACTTATGAAGTACTGATAATTTGGTACTTCCATATAACATTACCAAGTCTAAGGCATAATCAGATAATTTTATATAATAAAATGTAGACTTTAATGATTTTGTGACTTCTCAATCCTTTACTTTTTCCTCTAAACCGAAGTCATTTTGTCTCAAACATCTCCATGGGAATTCATTATACCTCACTTGAACTGAATTGTTCTATAAGGACAGGGGCTGGGGATTTAGCTCAGTGGCACAGCACCTGCCTGGCAAGCTCAAGGTCATGAGTTCGATTCCAGGTACCGGAAGAAAGAAAACCCAAAAACCAAAAAACAAAACAAAAAAAAGGATAGAAAGAGTTAAAAAATTTAATTAAGAAAAAGTAGTGAAACAGACTGAAGTTCTCATTGAATGATTACACTACTTGTCTGAAATAATTTGTTCTAACAAAATAACAGAAAATATATTTAAATGCCATTTGATTAACTCTGTGGGATGTAAATTGATTGCATTATGGTTCAAATGTTGAAAAACAATGGAAGTGACCTCTATTCCTTCCTGAGAAGTCAAAATAAAACCTTCATGTCCCTTAAACTAACCATAGAACTGCTGTTCTGGAGAATAATTCTGAAACCCCAAATATGAGAGATTAAATAAATGATGCCAACACATGTTTATAAATTACTGCAGGTGATAATTATATTTCTTTCTGAGAGCAAAGCAAATGCAGTAAATGATTTTTAAAATTATTGGGTGAAGTATTTTAAATTTTGTCACTATAGAAAATTAGATAGCAACTGTTAAAAGGGAAAAATTAATGTTAAGTCTGAATTTGTAAAAGAGTAACATGAGAAATAATCTAATTAAATTTTTCTTCTCTAGCCATACAGAAAAGACCAGCAACTTTATTTAAATTGTCATCAATAACAAATTATTTTAACACTCAAGACTTATTAGTACCTATGAGGTGATTACCTTTGATTCAGTTGAAAGAAGGGTAATAACCATTTGTGCAAAGGTAAACGTGCAATCGTTAGTAATTAGGAATGCTCTAGAATGTTACAAAGAGCATCAGAAAATGGGTCTGATTTATTTGGTTTTCATTCCTAATCTAGTGTGATTTAGACTGCTTTTGTAATTCTACAAGCACTAGTTTTATTAACAGTAAGGAAGAAAATCATACTATATAATAAGTTCTCCTAAAGATAAAATGAGGTAATACTAAAATAATATTGAGAATTATACTTAGATCATAGACTTAATAAATATGAATCCTTCATTTTTCTTGTTGAGATGACAAATAGAAAGTCCCCTCAACTGAACTATTCTCTATTTTATTTATTTATTTATTTTTTGTCTTTTTGAGACAAGGTCTCTCTATGCAGTTCAGACTGGCCTTGAGCTCACTTTATAGCCCAGGCTGGTCTCTAATTTGTACAATTTTTCATGTGTGTGTGCGCAAAGGAGGGACACAAATGCTTTATCTATTGCCACTGTCTTCTCCTTTATGACTGATGTTTTTCCATGAACAGTACGTGTCATATTGCTCAAAGAACATACTTAACACCACAAAAATTAATAAGTAATTTCACATATAAACAATATCCTACACAGGACTAGAGAGCATGTTTCAAACTCTTTAATCTGGGCTTTAATGCTCTCTAAATAATGATACAACTTATTTTATCACGGAAATTGTCACCTTTCCTCCCCACATTCATCTTTTACATCCAAAATTAATTTCATTTTAATATTCACAAGTGAGGTGTTCCTTTTCTGAAACAGTAAACACCTACATAACTGTGCACATAATACAGGATTAAGTACATTCACTTCCTAAGCTTGGAAGGCGCCATTTTTTTTTCTTTTTCCACCCATGAAAACGTTTGTAAAGGTTGAAAAGTGTTTAGTGAAGAGGGAAGAAATAAAGAAAGACTGATACTAACAATTGTCAAATTGAAGTAAAGTGGAGGACTAGGAAGATGGCCTAATAAATCATGTTGTAAAACTAAATTTTTGGATTATGTATTTGGTTTGATTGTAGTAGAGAAAAATATTAAGTATTGACATTGTCTAAAACTAAAGACAGTGTGCCAGGTGTGGTGGCGCACGCCTGTAACCCAGCACTCCAGAGGCTGAGGCAGAAGGATCCTCGAGAGTTCAAGACCAGCCTGGGTTACAAAGTGAGTTCAAGACCAGCCTGAACTGTGTACAGAGACCCTGTCTCAAAAAGACAAAAAAATAAAAATAAAATGAAAGAAAATAAAATAACATAAAGACAGAATGGAGGGAGAGTTTTGTAATTACAACAATTGCAAATAGAGAATAACACAGCAGCCAAGAATTTGAGGAAATTCCTCTGAAAAGCTGTGCTGCTCTGTAAATTTTCCGTATGTTTATTGTGCATCAGTTTCCTTATCTGTGAAATGGGAGTTCATTTCAACTCAGCACTGTATGCAAGAACATGAAAATTGAAATGGATATTAAGTAGACAGTTTCAAAACTGTTTCTAGCTCAAAAATGTACGCTTCAAAAGAAAGGAATAAAACAAAGAGAGGCAATAAAATTTGATATATTATTTGATAAATTGTTAAAATTTATGAATTATTATCATTGTTAAAATTTATAAATTTAATTAATATTAATCTCCATTTCAGTAACATAAAGATTTCAAATGCTCCTGATATTCTATAACATATGTGCTTTTCAAGAGGGTATACTTTTAGACTTTATTACTATGTCATTCTTTAGGCATGTTTCTCATAAGTGACAAGCTCCTTAAAAATCAACAATTGTGTAATTGTCAGTCAACAAAAACTAACATCATAAAAATACAAATATTGTTTTCTTCCCGTATGTAAATATGCTGTCATAGTCTTCATATCTTATTACTTTTAGTTATCATTTTATGAGGTTAAAAATAACTTAAGGTCAAGACAAACAATGCACAATATTTCTATTGAGTTTACTACTTTGCATTGCCTTGTTTTTGCAAGTACACAGTTTCACTGAAAATGACTCACATTAATTTTTCAGTCTTTTCTTTTAGGCTAAATGCAAATACTTTTCAGCAATACCCATTTGAAAATGTTATGAGAGATGCATTCATATAATCATTTCAGAAATGCTAAATAATAACACAGATATTATATTTGTAAATAAAAAGGAGTTACAAAAATGCTCAGGATAGACTTTTACAAGTATATTCATATGCTTTTCTATATAATGCATGTAAATAAAATGTAACTTATTTTTTAAATTAATTAAGCATCTACTGAATGATCAAATGTAAAAGAAAAATAAGAACACACTTTCACTTCATTTTTTCAATGGTTAACTTGAAGGCCAAGTTCTAGATTTACAAAGTAATGAAGTGAATTAAAATTTTTAACCATGCAAAAATTGGATCACAACTAAATTTAGAAAGTTGGATTGTACATCAGTCATACTTGGCTGGTAACATCAGACATATAGTTTGATTGCTTTTATTCTGTGTACAGTCTTTGACCTTCTTTTTTGATGTGAAATTATCATTTATATATCATTAAAAAGTTGTGATGAAGCCCCAAGAAGCTCATTACAGAAGCTTTTATTCCTCATATTTTAGAAGATATAGATCATTAAATTTTACTGTTCTTTCTATATTTGAATTGCAAAGAGTTCAAACTGTTTTCTTTTACTTTGTGGAACTATGAACTAATGTTTGGTTAGGTTTTTGAATGAAAGCTAAATTTAATGGAATTTCAACAAGGAGGTAAGAACTAAGAGCCTGACTCTCATAGGTTAACCTTGTTTTTGGTTACACATAATTCTCTTAGTAAAATTTTTCTCCTTTAAATATTATTTATCTTATTTTACTATGTGCATCACATTTTGAACTCCTCCAAGTTATCTGTAAATACAAGTGCACAAATCAACTTAATATTCTAACATGGTTTGAATAGGATGGCATCTTCAACAAATTCTTTTATCATTTCTGATGTTTTTCATTATCTTTAATGGTTTGATAAATCTTGCATACTTACATCTGGCAATCTGAGTAACTTTGTTGAAGATAACAACATGTAATATAACAACCACTGTTAATGCCTATCATTTTGTTTTTAAACCCTGTATCATTTTTATTGCTTTTGCTTTGTTTTGTTTTTGTCTATGTTGTTGTTATTTTACTATTTTTTATTCTCCTTAAAATAAAAAAGAATTTTAAAAAATTAATGAAGAGAATATTGTCTTGCAAACATGCAAGGAATAAAAGCAAGCATAAAACAAATAGAAAAAATGTATTCTTTGAAGCCTTTTTCAAGATTTGAAGTATTTAGATTCAGTTTACATATATAATAACTATATAAGGAGAAAATTCATGTGTGTTCCATTGCAAATCTGTCAGATTTCAAATCAGAAAGCTTAAAGAAAGTGAGTTTAGACAGGCTTTAAGATTGCAGACACATTATTCAATAGACCAAAGGTAGATATTTCAAAGTCACCTAAGTTTTAAGATTTTAAGAAGTGTTTTTCTCTGTTACTCATTATATGATAATGAGCTTTAACTACCAAATGTCTCAAAACAGAGACATCATTTATGTGACTTCCTAAATTAATGGGCAATAGTAAAGCTGCACAAGAAAAGGTCAAAGTCAAAAATGTACAATATCCTTCCAAAATGACTCCTAGAAAATTTCTCACACAATCTTTTCTTAACACAAAACACGAGAGATTTTCTTTGTCATAGAGAGTTAGTCCACTGAAGTATGTGTCACTGGGATTACTCGATGTCTTTGGTGCCTACTCTTCTCCTTTATTCCATTCATTTATCCTAAATGATTTTTACCTCCTTTTAGAGAGATGGCGTTACAAAGAACAGTGAACACCAGATGGCCGTTGCTCTGGTTCACTTCACTTATATCCAGGAGGAAGTTGGACGATTGATTTTCAAGCTCCCTATTAGGCACGGAACAGTCCATTTTACTACAGGGCATTCAAAAGCTGGCAGCATACTTTTAGCTAAGCATGCTACATCATTTTTTCTTTAACCCATAGGTTTATATAATCATAAGAATACTTTGTGTGCACCAAGAGAATATAATTTTTTTCTTTCTATATGTTGAGGGACGTAGGTTTGTTAGAAATGAGTATTTCTTAATATTTATAAACTTCTGTTTTTATTTTTGGAGCAAAACTATTGCTTATGGATACTTCAGTAATGTAAATGTTCTCAAGCCAACAGAGACATTACATTTAGAAAATTTCCTTTAAAATGATTTTTGAATGGGGCTGGGGATTTAGCTCAGCGGCACAGCACCTGCCTGGCAAGCGCAAGGTTGTGAGTTCGATTCCCAGTACCAGAAAAAAAAGTTTCTAAATGAATAAACCAAAAATTCAAAATAAACCAAATGTTCCATAGAAGCATATGCCTTAAAGTTACAACAAAGTGACAGAGGTAATGAAGGCATAGTTGTTTCAAAAAGAGTCTGACTTTTGTTTTGATTTGAGAAACACATTTTTGCCAGCATTTTTAAAGGAATTCTACAGAACAATATGCACAATTCACTTCTTTAATGAACAAATATCTAAACTTACGATGAATTATAGTAGGATATAATACTAAATACAGAGATCTAATGATTATCTCTTTACTGTCAAAATCAATGGATTAGTTTAAAATAAGATTGATGGATAAAGAAACAATCAACTGGGCACCACAGTGTAAGCTAACATATTTGAGCTGTTACAAGCATGACAGAAAGAAAATCAATGACTTCCTAAACGGAGGAAGACAAATCACAAACCCAAAATGGAGAAAAAGAATGTTGAATTTCATGTTAAATATACAGCAGAAATGCAACGTGATTATTTAATAGGAATAGGAGGCCCTGACTCTCCTCTCTGAACAGATAAAAATAAACATGGAATGCAGCACACATTGCTTATGTAAATGTACCACTCTATCTTTGCATGGAATTAAAGTACACACATTTGAGCAAAAACTCTTACTCGATAGTTCATGAGTTCCATGAAGCCTAGAGCTGTTTCGTCCATATTTAGAAGAGTAACTTGTGCATAGTTCTTAATATCTATGTTTTTTAAATATATTTTAAATTTGAGAAGTTCCAGAAATGAATATCTGAAAAATGTTATATTATCCTTGATAAACATATTTTTACCACCGATTTATATTGCTTGTTGATTCTGACCTAATTTATTAGGCTAACGTGCAGTTTAAAATTTCTCACCATCACTACAACACTGAGAAAAAACAATTTTATTGCCTGTAAGGATTTAGACCCTAGACACACCTTCTCTAGTGCTATCAGTTTGCAAATAACCCATGTCTCAGTGTTATTTTCATATTCAAACAGTCTCTTTACAGATGAATAGTGTGTTTCTCCTGTTTTAGTCATGAAAATAGAAACAGGTTATAATTACACATAGTGAAGGCTATGCATCAGATATTTTATATATACTGAATTAATCCTCCTCTTAGGGGTTAGGGGCATAGCTCAGTGGCATAAACGCCTGCCTATCAAGTGCAAGGCCATGAGTTCAATCCCTGGTACCGCAAAAATAAAAAAATAAATAAAATGTACAAAAATCCTCATCTTAATACTATAAATTAGGTCGGATTCTTCCTAATATTCAGAGGAGAAAACTGGGATCTAAAAAGTTAAATATCTGGATTAAGGCTTTTATCTTTTGTGCAACTAAGTTGTGAAGATGATCAAGGTTTTAATTCATCTAGTCTATTCTTTCCAGACTTCTTATGTGTTTTTTAAAAATCTCTGTTATATAAAAGCCAAGGAACATGTTTAAATGTCCACAGATATTTTTATAATACTAGTCACATCTATAAAGCAATAATTGTTAGCTATTACTTTTAATGATTTTTATGCTGAAATTTTTATATATTTGGAAATAAATACCAAATATTAAGCACCTTCTATGTGCTAAGCATTACATAAATAGTTCAATAATATTATCTCAGTTAATCTAGTCTCCCAAACCTTCACAATACTCTGTTATAAATAAAAGTATTCAATTTGTGATATAAATAAAACACATTCAGAAATGTAGAATCAACCCATGGACATTATGGCCTTAAAAACACATTTTGTGTCCTTTGCTTCACAGCCCTGCGTACTACTGAAACAATCTAATCACCACATATTCACTGTATTGTCACACAATGTACTTTGCAAAGCAAGATTAGCGTAGTTTCTGTAATCAAGTGTTGACCAGGTTGTTGACTGAACAGCCTGCATTTCCCTGGGAGTGATAAAGAAGCGGCATGTGACCTGTGACACTTGCGTGCTTTTCCCTGGGACTTAATATCATTGGGATTTGTTTTGACAGTCTCTGATGGGATAATATTACCGCTACTTTTCAGAGCCTCACGCTAAACTTGCTGGTTCATTAGAGCCATGTACAGCATACCTCCTCCATTAGTATCAGATATTAGTGTTCGAATTAAGAGACTCGATCCTTTTATGTGAAATGACAAATGAAAGAGGTAATGGAAGCAAAACATGCCCCAAAGTATTGCTCAGATGATAATGGTGAATATTGTTCCAACATTCAAAGTCAGTGCTGAAATATTTTCTGAGAAATATTTGAAATAATATTTTTGAAAATCAACTAATTCAAACTATCAGTGCCTCAGTCTCAAAAAGAATTCTTATCACATGGCTCATCACATTTTGATATTCAACTGTGCCTTTTCTTTGTTCTTTGCCGTCAAATATCTTGCCATTAACACTATTCCTCTATGATTCAGGGAATTACAATAACACATTATCTGCGTTGGAAGTAGATTTAAAGAAAAAGAAAGGAGCTTTTCAAAGGTTTTCTTGATCAAGTTTTTTTTAAATTGCAGATTTTAGCTCCCCAAAATATTAAAACTAATGTGACAGTGAATATACAACCTGGCCTCTATTTTGATCTAGTACTTAAAATTTCACAGTAGAATATATGTATATGTTTCAATTTGCAATTTATTTTTATGTACTCCAAGAAAACTTGTAAAATGACATCAAATTACTTTTATTTCAATAAAATAAGTTATAGTTTTTTCACTTTAAATTATTTCTATTTGAATATTACTAATAATATCAATTAAGGCTTTATATTTCTGAATACCATATCTAAACATTTACGCATGTATAATCAGGATACATTATAAAGAGAATAAATGGAGGTTTTTATTTTGTAATGCTTTTGAGAGAGCTTTAGGATACTGAGCTTGAAAACATACAACCTCAATAAATATCCTTGTATTTGCTAAATCACTGCTTCCCTGAGGAGCCATTCTTTTAATCTTCATACAGAAAAGTATCTGGTTAAAGCTGACCTTCTCTTCCTTCCTCTCAAACCATTGTCTTTTATTACTAAGTCCAGTTCTATGTCTTCATATTACAGTGTCATCCAGAATTGCTGATCAGGGTCTAGCGGGAAAATAATGACATGTTATAACAAACGATATGCTGGCCATATATCAGTCATTTATTCTACGATGATGTAGATTAAGTTTATCTTACTTCCAAGGTAAAACTTGGAAGGCCATGTTCACCTTCATGGCTACTTTAGATAATTGAAATTTATTTTGATTTGTCAAAAGTAAAAGTTCCCACATGAGCCCTTTTGCCTGTCTCTACCACATCACAACAAACTCCATTCATATCTTACAGTACGATGTCACTTCACTTATCACTGCTTACCCTGCAACCTCTTATGCATTCTTAGAACTTCACTGTTGGCTATAAAAATACACTCAAATCATCTTCAAGAAAATATCGCTACTTCCTTGCCTATAATCCCAGCACTTGGGCGGCTGAGGCAGGAGGATCATTGCGAGTTCAAGACCAGCCTGGGCTACAAAGTGAGCTCAAGTCCAGCCTCAACTGCCATAGCAAGACCCTGTCTCATAAAGACAAAAAAAAAAAAAAAAAAGAAAAAGTAAACATCATTACTTCCTTAATAATTTTTGTTAGCTAATCCAAAGTTTATAAATTCCTAACTCAATCTTAAATTTTATATGACTAATTCTGAAATCTCAACATAGTTATCGCTTTATTAAATTAAGTGTTTTTGTGTTCACTCAGGTTTAGGCTCATGTAAATCACACTAATTCATGTAGCTCTTTTATATATTTTATTAGTCAAAATGTCATTCCGAATACAGAATATCATTATGATGTTTAGAATCTTTAGCCTAGGAACAGCCTAGCCATTTTACTCTGCTGACCAACAGCTTTAATTAGCAAGGAGAGTGGGGAGCACTGAGCTCGGAGGACTCTGAGGTCCCATCAAAGCTCAGGAGAGTGAATGTCATGGAAGTGTCTGCCCAAGGAGTGGGGAGCCAAAAAGCCAAGGGCTCCAGATAGTTTCATTCTAGATTCAAGGCATAGGCATTAGGTTTAACTTTTTATAGAATATTGCTTATCTCGGCAGCAGGCACTTAGTTCTCTTTTACAAATACTGGCAGATGGTGTTGATAAAATTCATCCTGTCTGTGAATAAACACACACAAAGAAACCCTTGCTCCATACCCTCTAGGTGGATGTGGCATTCATTTTTTTTCTTAATTAAGCTACCATGGTTAGGAGGCCCTGAAGATCTCGGAAACCAAAGGTTTCATCACCGAGAGTCTCTATGCAAACTCCAGGGGAAGGATGAGCAGATCATTACAGAGTTATCAGCCCCCTGCAAAGTTATAAATTAAAGAATCAGTATGCTATCAAGTAGCAAAGAATACCAAAGAAAGGCAAGGACCGAGTAGTCTCCTATCTTTGGAGCTGGACTAGTCTTCGATTCTTTACGGTTTAATACAAAAAATGGCTAGTGAGAGATAAATTGCACCTTCCAGAATTAGATCATGTGCTCCGTGAAGTATAACTTAGAGTCTACCCTTAGCCAATGAATATTAGTAACACATGAGAACTACTTCTGAGGCTGCAGAGGAAAATTTGTACTTTCTACATGAATTATTGCCTCATTCAGGATGTTCTTGCTCTATATAGTTCATATTTTTAGCAATCCTCTGTGAAATTTTCCCTTAAAGTGTTGTCCCTAGCTGAACTTCCTTCCACTGGACTAGGAGACATTAATGCCTTCCTTATCAAGGTGCTTAGCATACTTCACAGATTCGCCCATGAAAGCAATTATCACACATTATTGCAATTACTTGATTACATTACAATCTGCCCCACTGGACTAAGGGTTCTTCAAGCCAGGGACTGTTTCTTAATTACAAGTTTGATCCTCAGTGAGTGAAATACTGCTTTTCACAGGGTAGGACTTATACATCTGAATAAGCAAACACATCCTTAGCATTATCGCTGGGGAGAAAGAGACAGCGTGGCAGGCTGAATTTAAGCAGGCGGTATTTACAAACACCGAGAGTGCCGTATTTTTTGAAAGGTGAAATAGCTCAAAGGTTAGAATAAAAGTCCCAGGGAATAAGATTGCAGGATCCTGTGAAGGAGGAACAGGAAAGCACAGTCCAAGCCTGGCAGCAGGCTATAACCCTGAAATAAAGCAGCAACTGCGATGAGATGGTAGAAGTATAGGTCTTAAAGTTAGACTTGCTGTGCAATACTTGATATTATCAATTTTGATTTACCCTTTGCTGACTACCTACCTTGTTGTGGGGTGGAAGATAGGGAAACAGGTATGAAGGAAAATGGGATTATAGAACTGATGTAAAAAACTTATTATGTACCTATTTGTGTTATACACTGAACTCTAACAGTATTGTATCTTTCGTATTTCTCATCTCTTCACTCCATTATAGATAAAGAGTAGCTTCCAAAATAATTCAGTTTTCCCCAGGGTACTTTTCAGTAAGTGGCAGAATCAGTAGAATAGGTCTTTTTTTTTTTTTTTTAACTCTAAAGACTATTATCTAAATTGAGATGGAGAAGGAGCCCCATAACAAAGATTAGTTTTCAGGTAATGTCTAGAAAGCTTTTTTTTTTTTTTTTTGGTTTTTCTCCAGTACCAGGAACCGAACTCACGACCTTGCGCCTGCCAGGCAAGCGCTTTTTGCCGTTGAGCTAAATCCCCAGCCCCAAGAAAGCTTTATTGAAACCTTTTCAAATGGTTCTTGGTTTTTTGTATTTTAAGTCCCTTTAAGTATTTCAACATGTCTTTTTTGGTTAGTTTTTAATTTTTTAAATGATTACTCGTTGTATGGCTGAAAATATATCACAAATGTTTAAATTTGAAAGTTATTACAGTAAAAGACACATGGCCATTGCCCCTGTCCCCTCACTTCAAACACAAGTGTACGTTGTTCTTGCTGTTTCAGGAAGCAGCTCTGGAAGTCCTCTTTTGTGTCTTTAGTTACACGGTCATGGGTCACTGGGTATCCTACATAGTTTCAAAAGGTTCACCCTTTATGGTCACTCAGTGTTGGGGACCATGAATTATACATGACTTCTAGGGGGTGCCCAGGCCTGTTCTTGTCCTGTCCTTAAGCCAGATTGGAAGGAGGAAACACCCAGCATTTTTGGGTCACAGCTGGAAGCCCTAGAGCTAATGACTGCTGTGGAGCTCACAGGGCAAGAGAAGACCTGCTGGAGAAGATAAGGCATCTGCCCCCATCTCATCCTTGCCCCTGTCCTTGCATCCTTCATCCTTCTTACCAGGTCACTGTGGCTCACTTACTATACCTGGAAATACACACTGCCCTTCCCCCATTGTCCTGGACTCAGATGTAATGAGTACATAACAAGGTTCTGGATATCTCCTTGCTTTTTGTTTTCTGAGAACAACTGGTCATCCCGATCCCCGCCTGTACCTCTATTTTGTCTCTTGCTCTTTCTTCCCACCATGCACCGTAACTCCAGTCAGGAGACTGGGGATTCACTGCAGGGCTCCCCAGTAACTGGCATCATGAAAAGGGAATCTAATAACTTTAGCCTAAGGAAAGAATCAGAAGTCTCAGAGTTTCAGGTTGCTGGATAAGGTAGACGAGGACACATCATGAGATTTTTATGAGCCTGCCTTTCCACTGTATGGCATTTGACCCCAACTGTCACTGTATTATTTATCACATCTTGTAAAAACACAGAAGACTTCTAGAACTGCTTCAGAAAGTGGCAGGAATGAAGGAAACAAGTGTGTTCAAAGTGAACAGGAGTATTTTGAGGGGAATTTCTGGCGATACGTCTTTTAGTGTCGTAATGTTTTTCAATTTCAGCAAATGCCATATTTTTGATCAGATTTGTGTGTCCTAATTTACATGCAACATTCCATTTCCTATCATTATCATAAAGTGATAAGAGAAATGCAAATTCCCTTCCTGCAATGTCAAAGGTATTAGCAAGGTTCAACTAGAGAGACTGGTTGAAACCTGAATACCCTACTACACCCTACTTACTCTTTCTTTTTTTAAAGGAAAGAAAAATAAACAATTAAGAACTGGTTAAAAAACAAAAAAACAGTGGTGTAAAATTTCGAAACAAGATTGTAGGAGAGTAACAATTGTTAGTACATTGCATATTGTTATCTTCAAACTAGTTGCTCATATTACAAGAGATAGGCCTGCAATCAAACAGTATAAGCATAAACCTTTCTTTTCAGAAAGCTAAAAGCAATTAGTAGTATAACTATCTTAACTCTCATATGTATTGCTTTTCCCTTCCTTTTCTCCTTTCTTGCATTCCAATTTCTCTTTCCTTTTGAGCATTTTCTCCTCATTTCACAATATCTATTGTACCTTTTGGATCTTATTTACTCTTTCTGCTTCTTACGCTAGGGAGAAAATATGATGTTTACCCATGTGAGTCTGGTTTATTTCACTTATGAATATGGACTCAAACTGCAGCTATTTCCCTATAATGTCTCAAGTTTATCCTTCTTTATAGCTGAGTAGAATGCCACTGTATAAAAATATCACATCTTAATTAACATGCTAATTGAAAAACATGAAATAAGAATTTAGCTGTGCATTATTTCCATGGGTAACTTCCACGTGGAGGGGTAGCCACATGTGGGAATGAGGGTAATAATTTAGAGGTGCATGTGGACATTACCATATTACATTCATAGAGACATTACTCAAACATAGGTAAAATAAATTGAAGTGAAACACACTCGGAAAAAAACAAATTTTGTCAGAATTTCCATGAGCATGATTTGTCTAAATACTTAGCTAAGTTGAACATGTTCTATTTTTCTGGCTTTGTACTTTGAATCTTTGTCCTCATGAGTAGATTATTGTATTTTCTCCATAACACAGTCTTCCTGGAACCACTAAAAAAATCTGTTCAGTACAATTAATGTGATAAGTTCCTCTACTAAATTCTCTACTAGAAATATTTAAAATGTTCAGAGATCTAGTCAGTTTTCTCAGTGATTGAAAAATAATTACACTGATAGCCTAGGTAAATTTTTAAGCATTAGGAACTCCATATGGTTTTCTAGTGTATGGATTTGTATATGTATACGTTATGTATGTATACGTTATGTATGTATAAATATGCATCTAAATATTGATATGTATTTCAGGCGGCTGCCAAAGATAATATTGTGTTGACAAGAACTTAGCATTTTTCTATAACTGACAGTCAGTACGTGCCATATATATATATATATATATATATATATATATATTTCAAATTCTATAGAAGGAACAACCAGAGAATGTTTCTCAAATATATTGGCTAATTGAAATTCTTGTAATATGTTTTCATTATATCAAGCAAATTTTCAGTCTATAAAGATACAGTGTTTGTTTTGCTTTCTTCTTACCTCTACAGATGGGAACAGGGAAATCCCAGGAGGCCGTGTTCACGGAGTTGGCTATGCATGTGAGTTGCGGGTGGCCATCCAGGATATACCCAGTTACACAGCTGTAGCGGATCTTGTCCCCAACGTCAAACCTTGTACCATATAACACACCTTTCGGTGGGACTCCAGGGTTTCCACAAGAGCTACTCTGCAATTCTACAGAAGAGACAAAAACAACAGATTAAAATGTTTTAAATTTATAACATTGTATATAGATATTGGTATCATTTTCCTTTGAAAAAGTGTCCTAGAAAAACAAATATAGCTATTTCAATACATAGAATCATATAGAAAAAACTGCAGTTAATACATTTATAGGACTTTTAAAAATCACATCCTAACTTAGTAATAAGCAAATGCATTTTCATTTATGTGATCCTTTGTCCTTTTTTGCTTTTACTTAACCCTAGGCCATAAATATTGGTACAGAACAAATACATATTTGAAGAAAAATTTTATCTTTACGTGGAAATAGTATAATACAATAAATAGTATACACACCTTTTTGAATTTCAAGAAATCATACAAAAATTATAGTTTTATTATTAGTTTAACCTTGAGTGCATAACAATAATAAGTGCATAGAGTGATATTTTAATTAGGTCAATAAGATAATGTCTGCAAAATGCTTGATCATAATAGTTTACTTACAGTTCTTTTACTTTATTAGTTGATTAAAAGTAAATCAGCATACAAATAGGAGACTTTTAAAATTTTTCATTGTATAAAATGATTTAACTTTAAAAATAGGAGAAATATATAAAACTTGTAGAATTTACAGAATAATGAAGCTAGGGAATGAATGATTCATCCTTATCCTAATTTTTCCAGTATATTACCTTCACACCATAAATGATAATCAATAAAAATAATAAATTGGCTGGGGATTTAGCTCAGCGGCAAAGCACCTGCCTGGCAAGCACAAGGTCATGAGTTCCATTCCTGGTTCCAGAAGAAAAAACAAAGAAAAAAGAAAAAAAAGAAAGAAAAATAATAAATTAATTGGAAAAACATAGTAATAATTGGAGCAAAATTGATGGTTTAGTTAATAATACTTTACAAATGTTGATTTCTTTTGAGAGTTATAATTTCATAGGTAGTTAATTTTGAAGTAGCTATATAGGAATATATGGCAACTTTATTGTTTTTGTAAAATAAGGTAAAAATGACTTTGCAATATAATATGACTTATTTTCAAATTTCTTTTGATATTTGCCATAATTATCTACTTAGTAAGTTTCATAAAATATTATGTTAAATCAAAGAATTATCTCTCATTCAAGTACTAACCAGGCCCCACCCTGCTTAGCTTCTGATATCAGATGAGATTGGGTACATTCAGGGTAGCACAGATGTAGACTAAATTGAATAATTGTAAGCTACAGAAACATAGAAAGTTCAATGCCAATAGTTAAGTAAAAATATTAAAATACAAAGTGATTCACAATATGTGTGAAGAAGTTTACAAAAAACAACCGATTGCTAGGCATAAAAACTGTATGCACAGCTCAAATTTTTATCTCTTTATCCATAATGAATTTATAATTTGGAAAATATTTTAAAAGCTTAGCATTAATTTTGTGAATAACCTTCCCAACTTTAGTGAAAGCAAAAGGTTCAATGACCGTTTTAATTTAAGAGTATGAGTTGACAACAGGACATCCCTGGAAATTGTATATATATTTTAGAGAAAAATATTTACTCTGAGCATGAAAGCACATATTTTAGAGTTCTGAAGCCTATAAAAATGAAGGATTTGATTAACATTTACAATATGTTGATGGTTCCTATAAATACTAGGCAACTGCCTTCATAATACATCGTAAACTAATATTTGAAAAGTGTTCAAAATGTCAGTAACCAAGGTTATTTTTAACGTTTCACCTTACTATTTCTCCAAGACACATGGGGCAAGGACAGTTCCTGTAAAACTTTTTGTTTTCCAGCACCAGGAATCGAACTCATGACCTTGCGCTTGCCAGGCTGGTGCTGTGTTGCAGAGCTACATTCCGAGCCCCTTCCTGTAAAACTTTAAATAACTACATCATATGTGAAGTTTAAGCACTTTCTTTAAAAAAAAAAATTCCATTCATTTGAACAGTAGTTTATTATGAAATACTTCATTTTTTAAAAAATGCATTAGGTTAATAGATGAAATGTTTGCTGTGATAGATGATGAGATTAATAAGTTCTGATAAAATGAATAAGAATTCAACCCTTGAATATAGTAATAACAATGAAAATAGTTTTAATGAAAGTACCATTTTGGCCTTATAATCAATCCCCTCCTCTTCCTTCCACTCTCTAAAATAATTAAGGTCAAGACTTCAATTATCATAAAGTTATATATTTCAGAAAAAGGGGTTTCCGAGTTATTTCATAGGAAGCACTTAGGTGGGGGAAATAAAAGGAAAAAGAAGCAAATGCTAGTTGTTAAATTCAGATTCAACATTGATTTAAATGAACAAACAAAGCTATCCAGAATGAAACAGTACTTAAAGCAAAGACGGAAAATACATCAATTGAACCACAAATGAAAAATAGCATTGGATGGAATCTTAATAGGTTACCTCATCTCCTACCATGTGGCTGAAGTGTTTCTAAACCTATACACTGGTTGAAAAACAAAAGTAATAAACTTAGGCTATTCTACAGTAAGAAGATAACTCCAAAACATGTCTGGTCATCACCTTCAGGAATTCCTTTTGTTGCTTGGCCCTGATTATTACTTTCATACATTCGAGCTCATAAAGAAAGTTCAGATGCATCACACTCACGTCGAATACATCCTAATACTATAGCCACCGCACATGAATTCTAATTCTTCTCAATTTGAGACCTCTTTCTAAGCTGCTAGTTCATGTTAAGATACAGAGCCAAGGAATATATGTTATTACCTGAAGAGTTATATAAGCTACTAGCAAATATATTCTGATTTAACACCACATCATAGTCTTGATATTTTAAAAATAGTGTGGCATACTGAGCTTTTGAATTAAATTAACTTTTAATTAGCAGCAGTTTCAGAAATAACTAGGTTACACTAATTTTATTCATTTAAAAATGTTATCCATTGTTAAGAGTTTGACTATCAGAGGTAAAATATAGGACCATCTTTGGTAAAGGAAAATATAAATAAAAATTATATGTATATATAAGGATAGCTGCTATAGGTGTATTGCTAATGTCTGTGGTTTATTGAAAGGAACAGTCAATGCTTAAAATTTTCTTTTTTCGTAACCAATTTTGCATGCTTGAGTTTGGTAATCAGAATGACTGATCTGAAAACCACAATATGCAGTATAAGAACCATTGTTGAACTCCTACCAACTTTTAAGGTGAAGCTCTGCATCATTTCCAATGTTTTTTTTTATTATTACTTGTTACTGTGTTTGATTGTTTGATCAATCTTACATTCTTACATCTGGTGGACTGAGCAACTTAGTTGAAGATAACAGTATACAATGTAGCAACTACTGTTAATGCCTATCATTTTGTTCTGAGGTCATGTGTTACTTTTATTTTTTGTGTGTTGTTCTGATTTTGTCTTCATCATTGTATGTGAGTTCTTTTGATTTTTAAAATAAAAAAATTAATATATATTTCAAGTATTTATGTCTAAATATTACAAAACCACTGTTAAGGAAATGAAAATTAAGCAATAAGATGAAGAATGTTTATGTAATTCATCGAATTTATATGCAAGATTGGTAGTTCTTGTTATTACCTCAGTTTGTTTCTGATGTAAATTACATCTAAAAAGAGAGCTGTAGTAGTCTGCAGTTTTCAGTCCTTTGACCAGCAAATGACTTTTGGGTACTGATCTAAAGTCTTATGTGACTAAAGTAAAACGATAATAGAAGCAGAAAAATTCTATCTCCTAGTCCATTGTGGAAAGATTAAAATGGGATTGGAGTACTGGAGCAGATACTTTAAAATTATTTTGACTATAGTGCTCTTTGAGCATTAATCAATTTTCTTAAAGTGAAATAAATACAACTTTCCATGTACTGCAGCCTCATTTGGATTCCATTCTTGGAATCTGTGTCATGAGGTCGTGTTTGTAAATAAAGCAGAAACACTTTAGTCAGCAGCTGGGCAAGTTGAGAAGATCATTGAAAAAGAAATCTGAGGACTTTTGTCACTGGTTGTCCTGAGTCCTTGCTTTTAGGAAAAACGGAAAATAAAACTACAGCACAAATTCAAAGGAAAAAGGCTTTAATTAGGAAGTTAGAGGGGGAAAGGTCTTAGGTCAGGTAGCTGGAAGGAGCAGCCTCTGCCACCCTCTCCCACCAGGGTGAGACTGGCTCCCAGCACCAGCGGAGGTTAAGGATTCTCTGGTGATCTGGGGTTGGTTGATTGGTTCTCAGTTGTGGCATCTTTATGCCTGAGGGATGGCGGTATCCCCAGAAAAACATAGTCTCTGCCTGGGGTGTTTCCTGTGGGGCTCTGCCTGGAATCCTTGTGATCACAAGTTTGGGACAATCCTGGAGACTTGTGGGTATAGCTGATGTCCCTGTGAATCACTTAGCTGGGTGTCCTCAGTCCTGAAGAGGGGTGAGATCACATAAATTTAGAGCTTTAAACCTGTCTGGCCAGATCCTAGACAGACACTCCCTAAATGATCAGCAAGTGCCCATGCAGAACTGAGAAGAGAACTGACCCCAGATTTACACTACAAGCAGACACAAATAGAAAGCCAAACGTGTTCTACTTTTCGTTAACTAAGGAGTGGCTGTAGGGCTAGGTAAAGGACATGGTTCACAGCAAAACTGGCTTTGAAGTCAGCACCTGTCCCAAAAGAAGACAGAAGTCTTGTTTTTAATGAGCCCTGAGGAAAGCCCAGGATTCTGCCTCTTCCCCCACTGTGTCATGAGGATGTAACAGAACTCAAACCGTCACTGGAAATCCCAGAGACCCTCTGTGTTAACTTCACTACTCTGTCCTTCACAGATGCTTGAATCAAGTTAAAATTTATCTATCTCAGCTATATAAGTTCATATTTTATTTATCATTGTACCTCAAAGATATTGCAGTTATCAACAAATAAGTATTTTGACAACATAAAACATTTTAACAGTAAAACAATTATAGTACAGAAACATACATTGGGGAGTGCTATGACAAATTTTAAATACTGAATTGTGTTATGGAGGGCAAATTCTAGTGATATTTCTCTATGTTAACTTAAAAATATACATTATATGGCAAGTGGTACAAGCTAATTTATTCATCAGAAGTTCTTAGGAGTCAAAAATAATGCTGCTCTCTGGCATGTATCAGTAAAAGCACTATCACCTCCCTGGATTTCTGAATTAACAATTTGAAAAGTCAGACTTTGTTGCTGAGTATCAGGTCTCAGCCATGCTTTGTTCTTGTGATTTGGGCATTTATTTTCTCCTATCAGCTCAAAAAATAGTCACCATAGATTTTCTGCATTGAGTCAAAAGGAGATTGGCAGTTAAAGTATCTTGCCCAATGCCGTTAATTAGTACATAGTACATTTATGGCTCAAGTTTAGAATTTCTGATGCAAAAGCCTTAAGTCATTTCACCGCTGTGTATTGTTCCATAGCAAAAGTATATAGTCATCCTACAAGTGTTTATTCGGCATCTATTTATCTTTGGTAATACTCTGAAGAGACAATCTTACAAAAGACCGAAATGGCCTTGCTGTCATGGAGTGTATAACTTGATGGTGATTAAAAATAATTAACAAGTGCTTGCAGAATATACATTATAACATGTGGAGAAAATGAGTTATAATAAAAATGTAAGAGAAAATTTAATTAGTCTTTAGAGGATATTTGAAATGTATTTCTTAATGAAATGAGACATAAATTGTGATCCGATTAAGTTAAAATTTAAAAAGACAGTGAACTATTTTATTCAAAATCAGATAGTATAAGAAGGAAAGAACTACAATAGCTACATGATTTGGCCATACATTGAAGATAGCTTTTATTGATATATTAGAATAGAAACTGGAAGGGGGAATAATATTCAAAAAGGGTTATTGTAGTTGCAAATATATTTTGCCTAGGTATTTAGAAAGGAGGACTGCCTCATTCTGAAATGTGTGGTAGTTGGATTTTATAAACTCCTTAGAAGGAAATAATTCTAAATAAATGACTAAATTCCATTCTAAATGTATGAGTGAGCAGAGATTTTTAGAATCATACATCATCTGCTGTATGAGCTTACTAATTTAATAGTAATGCAGTCTTTAATGTGAAAATTTGTGTTAACCAATGTCAATAGCTTAATGATATATACATATTATTTTGATATGAGAATATTACCTTTAAAAAGCCACTGGTATAATCGCATGAAAATTTATGTCAGCCATATGCTGAGAAAGCATTTGATGCCTGACAAATGTTACTAACTCAATACACTGAATCTTTATTATTACTATAATCAATTTTGTATTGGATACATCTAAAATAGATGTGAGTGTTATGGTCTATGAAAGACAGTATCATAGGTATCAACTTTTATTAAATGCTAATTAGTATGTTACGTAATTCCTCAAGTCTTTGTAAAATCAAAATATAATAATTTCACCACAGGTAAAATTCAATTGCTCTTAAGTCATAAGTTAAATTGTAGGTCTCATCTCAACTTTTGTTAGAAAATTGTATAGCCAAATTCACAAACATGTTCATAGTTGTCTTTAATTAGTTCATTCTTTTGTCTATAAATTGGTATGATATAATAAGTACCATGCCAGACACAGTAACTAACAACTTACATATTCAATATATTGCAGCTAACAAAGTCCAGATAAATTAAAAAACTAAGAATTTTAAAATATAAATTAAATCCTAATAGACAGTATCTATAAAGCACTACAGGAGAAAAAGTTTTTATCACGATTTCCTCAAAGAAATTGAAGAAAACTCTATCCAGCAATTTAGCAAAAGAAGAATGATTTATACTAATAAGCCTGTTAAAACAATCTTGGCTCTAAAAATGAAACCTCAGTTTGTTTGCAGCTCATAGATGTTTGTGAAAGGCAAGCTATCGAGCAAATTATGAGAAAGAAAACCTGACATTGAAAATTAGAATGAAAAATCAAAAGAAAGGATAAAAGACACCATGACTACAGAATTGCATAATTATTCCGTCAAACTGATGAAGTGTGATCCTGCTGAGATCAATTAACGATGCTTTAAAGCACTATAAAATTATATCTACGAAGAAGTAAAACTTAAGTTGTTTGTACTTCTTACAGAAAATTAATCCCAGGGTTTCATTTCCCAGATGGCTAAAAATAATTTAGGAGAACATAATATCAAACTGAAGTAAAATATTTTATACCTAATACTATTTCAAAGCACTTGACAAACTAATACTCTTTCTAAATTTTTAGTGACCCAAAATATTTCCTATTACAGACACTGAACCATCTCATTTACATAAGATATAAATACAGTTTGAGGATTCACTTGGGGATTTTGGTTTGAGTAAATATTTTGTGGATATTGTGAATCACTTATTGCATCTATTATGCCCCTCTGGGATTTTCTTTCACCACGCATAACTGAATGAAATTCATGTCTTTCTACATTTCCTTCCTCAATAGACTGATCAGTTTGAGAATGGGCGATCTGACTCATCTTTGTGTATCGAATTCATCCTGCAAGCAGAAAGAGATTGCTAGTTGTTTTTGTTAAGAAAAAAATATAAAAGATGATCAACCCACAGAGTTGTAACAGCTAATAATTAAACACAGAACAACAGAGTAGAGCTGGTGGTATAGAACAGAATTGTAGTTATCTCAGGAATTAAATGTGTGTCATAATAAGGGCTAGGTGACAGTGGCAGAATGAGATCTTATTGAGCCAAATTGCATAATTATATTATTCCAAGAAAATGCACGTACTTCTATCAGGCATTTACTCTCTGCGAGCATGATGTCTAAGCTTTTAGTCGGGCCATGACCTCATGGTGATGTTGTACATGAAATGCAAATGAAGCCACTTTTAACAATTTGAAAGTGATCATGAAACTTTCAAAAGTTCATATTTTCTAACTGAAAGGACAAAGGCCCAGTAATTTTCATTATTACTATAACCTGATGAGAAGGAAGCCAAATAAATTATTGGTGGATGGAAAAGAAATAAGAAACTTTTAAATTCTGTCTAAAAGAAAGATACATTACTAGATTGATAGGGGTGTTTCTATGAATGCTGATTAAAGTGTTAAAATGTATTTCAGGCAGTAGGTCCAAAATCTGTTGACACAATACTTTAAAAATATTAAGATAAATCCTAGGGTCAGTTGGATATATTTCTAGGGGAAGGATGTAAGAAGATGTAGAAAATAGTGCAATTAGAGATAAAAGAGAAATATATGCTAAGTAACATCATACTATTCATATGGAGCGTGTAGGTATTGCTGACAATTGATACAGAAAAACATTTTCAGTCAGACTGAAAGTAATCATCAAACATAGTGTAGAAAATTATTTGCATGGTATATAAAAACATAATTACAAACAAGTTATTTTGATTTTTTAATGAGGCAATTAATTTTCTTTCAGGTTCATATAGCTATGCCTTTTATATCTCAAGTTGCTCAGTCTATTGAGGGAGGAAATATATAAATTTTACTACCAAAACTGAATTCATAAGAATATTTTTGTTTCGTAAACTAACTACCAGTTGTATTAAGATACTTAGGGGGAGAAAGTGCTATAAGATATGAAAAATTTATGATGGTTCAGTACCCAAGCAAATGTAACAAAACTATGGAAAGAAAGCATATTCAATGTCACACTCCCTTTAAAGTTTCTAAAAATGTAAGAGCACCACATCTAGCATGGCATAGCATTTGATAGCTTGATTCAGATTAACAGAATAATATGAAGAGACTCCTTGACTCATGACAGAATTAGGACAGCATCTGTATTAAAACCTTGGCATAAAAGTAATTTAGTTCTTTAAAAAGATGTGTTAAGCGGATCAAGAATAATTTACTGAATTACATAATCATCAGATATGATGAGTGAGACATGGCACTGTATTTTAGAAATTAATCCAGCACTAAACAATTATTGAACCCGAAGGCATAAGTGTCAAAGATGTATAATGAAGATGACACCATTTCTATCGTATTGGAACTTATAGCTCAGTTTGAATGATAAGACATGCACAATACATATGACCTTCTAAAGATTAGTAAATAAAACCGATTTGGTAAACTGAAAGTTAAAGAAGGCAATTATATGTATTATATACTTATACAGAAGAGAGATCGTTGTGTGAAATAAGTAGGGTCTTAGTTGGACAGGAGTCCAGAGAAGAATCAACTAAATCATGTGAGCAAGACTTATGCAGAGGAACATGCTGATGCATATTAGGCAACATACAAAACAGCTTGGCTTGGGTAGACATCATATATATGAAAAAATACAAAATGAACTTCAGAAAAGTATTGGAGGGTCACAATTTGGAGATGCTTAAAATTAGCAGTTTGGAAACCGCTGTTAAGGGGTTGCTGCTGCTGTTGCTACTATAGCTTCAAGACTCCAAAATGAATGGCTGAAATAAACTAGCAGTTACTTTTTTATGTATCTCTATGTCTCTCTGATTAGAGTAGGCGATGAGGGATAAAACTCAGGTCATCAGTCCCCTAGATTTCTTTCATCTCGCTTCTCTGCCATGCCTGTTGCTTTGCCTGCAAAATAGCGCTGGCTTGCTGCAAATGTTGAGTTCTAAATGATTGGGATTGACTAAAGTTATGTTCGGAAAGAAACATGTCCTCTTCTATTTCACTGTTGATGAAGTCCTTTCTCATGACCGCTTCTTACTCCACTTCCACTACTTCTAGGAAATGCTCGCCAGGTTTTTTGGTGGTGGTGTCCATGGTTTTTCAAGAAGGCTGACTATAGTTTCTTGCCAATCAGAGACTTGGCTGAATTATCATAAATATGCCAAATCATGTCAGACAAGAGTTATGAAGAGTGACCTGCCCTGACAAGTTCGGGTCTGCCTCAGTTGTCCTATGTCTTGCATTTTCTTCAGAATATCTTCCATGTCCACATTCTTTGTATTTAGTAAAACAGATTATCTTTGGGAGTATCCAGCTCAACATTTGCTAAGGCAGATTTGGTACTCAAAATTGTCTTAGGGATGGAACAATAAAAAGGGTTTGCAGGTGAGTCATAGAGTTTACTTGGCTAAAACTCCCTCCAATAGCTTATTAGAAATTGAAATTTGGTTGTCTGAAATTCCCTCCAGTAACATTTTAGTTATTTTGATGTACCCCTGAGCCCCAATTTGTGCAGCCTTGTCTCACATTCTCTTGAATTGGTGCTACCCTGAGCTTGTCTGAAAACAAGTTTAGCCAGGACGCAGCATCCTTTCTTTTATCCTGACCCCAGGGCTACTTTCCATCCCTGGATTAAGAAATTTAATGGGAGCTTCTAACAAACAATATTCCTTGTGATATAGAAGCAGCTGGTTTCTCTAACTCAGAAATCACCAAAATTTGAGAGTCTGTATTCTTCACTTTCTCCTTGAAAACAGCCAATTTATGTCTGATCTCTTCTCTTTGCTGTAAAACCTTGCTGTGGGCAGCCAGATAGACAGAGCGTACTTTACCATTATCTTTTAAACCTCATCCTTTTGAGTGAGAGCCTGAGTGGTTCACCCCTCACATCTTCATGAGAAACTACTCCATCAAACCCTTAGCATAGCACACAGAACCTGCTTCCTACCCCGCTCCTAATACTGATGTTTCCTTGCCCCTACTCCTGACCACAAAGCAGTGGCACATATTTTAGATTTTCATTTCTAACACATTACAATCAATTCAAATATTTCATCACAGCCATATATTCTTTCTAATGTATAAAAGAATGAGATATAGAATAGGTACTAGGCTTGGCCTCTTGAGTAATAGAAAATTAGCTGAGTGAAAGGACTGCTACCCTGAGGTATACCTCTGGAATTGAGTTTCCGTAGAGTCTCTCTCTCCCCCAAATTATGAACAGTGGAAAACAACTAGAAAAAAATAACTGAAACAGTAACATTGGGGAAGTATAGAATGAGCCGAAATACTTTCCTGGATGACAAGTACAGTGACTCTTGACTATTTTATGCTTCCAGATTTATGTTTAACCTTTCCTCCCTGCAGAGACAGTGCTGTAACTTTGGAGAAAGACTAAAAACAACTAGAACAACTTGTTCCAGTTTATTTACATCCTTGCCCTTGACCTTATCATTGGACGATGAGATAGAGTAGAAGTTGCATGAATGACATCAAATAAATCTGGCTTTGATTTCTATCTCTGCCAGTCAGTATGATGTGACCAATGAGGCTTTTAGTACTTCAGTTTCTATTTGGGCATCATCTTCATTACTAAGATTTATTTGGGCTGCAGAAGCAAATTAATGGGAACTCACCATGACTTTTAACTCTGTTGTGAGTTTCTTGATATTACTGCATTCTAATGTTCATTTAATGGTTGCTTGTTTCACACTGAAAAGATGGTCATTTATGCATGAACTCATTTTCCTCGGGAAACGTTGTATTTATGAGCCCTGGGTTTACTGAACATGTCTGATTTCATCCCATTGGAATCACATAACATTTAACAATAGCAAAGGTTTTCCAGTAATGAATGCATTTACATTGTTTTTGGTTCATTTATCTTCCCTGAGATTTTAACATTTAAAATGTATTTTACCCTTTTCAGCAACCAGCTCCTCATGCTAGCTAGTTTCGTTACTGAGTATAGCTCATAATATACTACAATAAGATTTACTTCACCAAAGCTGTGAAAAACTACTTTAAATCAATTATGACAATTATCTCTCTGTTCAATTGCTTATGCTAGACTCCTCCACTGTCAGACTACATACAGTTTTCCCTGATGTGACCTACCAATTGCATTTTAGGCTTTATTCAGTGAGCACTCATTCTTCTGATTAAATGAATAGGGGCTATGCATGGATTGAGTGAAGACTGTAGTTATTAGGATTATAATATGAATATAAGAGGGAATTAAGTATCATTGGCCCTTCGTATTTTAATTAAGTACCACAACACTCTTAATCAAGCATATAATTAAATTTAAGAGGAAGTGTATTGTGTGCTAATTGCCATTGATTATTAATAATATGCTTATTTATGCATGCACACTCTATAATGGCATATATCTCCAGACCGTTTCAGAATGACAATAACATTCTGCATAATGAAACTATTAATGAAATGGAATCTTGCAAGAAATGTCAGATGAAAAGCAGCTCGGGTCTCAAGAAAAAGTAGCTCCGATCTCAGAATTCTTCTTTCCTAAAATTTCCTTTTGAACATCAGAGCAAGTCCTATGAACTTAACACAGAAGAACATCAAGAACAATATTCTATTTATCCAATAATACTGTAATTTCTGTGATAATAATTTTTTATATTTCCAATGATATAAGGAATTCATACAACCCCAAATATAATTAATTCAATGATAATTTTAGTCTTTAAAATGAGATTTATTCTTTTACTTTGCCCATGCAAATATTTAGAAATGATTTTATTAGGTTATATACAATACTCATTGTTTCTTTAATTAGTTCATTTACTATTATGTAATAGTCTAGTTGCTTGTTTATTAAGCATTTAATGCATGTCACACAAGGTCATTAGTCACTAGAGATACAATAATGAAAAATAGATACTCCTTTCTACATGGTGCTTGGGCATTAAATTTGTCAGCTGGTGGTGAAACGGAAATCCAGATATGATACCAGATAATAAATAAAATATTTAATGTATTATTAAGTAATAAGTAATATTGAAGACAAACACTAAGAAATGAAGCAGAATGAAATATGATGAAGCATTAGGGGAAAGTAAACTGCAGCTGCAAAGACTTTCATGTTTCTCAAACAGTAAATGTCCTTTTACGTGCAGTGGAGTGGACCAGGGGAATGCTGGGAAGAAATGAAGCCAAAGAGGTAAAGCAGCATCAGACGGGGAAATCTTTAAAGCCTTTGTACGGTGTGTAATCGACTCATGCATTTCATGCTATCTTCTATCTCCAAACAGAAAATCCCTGCGCCATTTCCTATTTGCTTAAATTTGGGAATTCTGTTTTGTTTGGTTGTTTTTTCATAGAAATTATCTCCTTACAGTGAAAAAGAAAGATTTAATCTCTTTCACTGCCCTAAACTGTGTCTGTCTTGACATATTTGTTCCTTAACTTTTTTAATGTATTCAGTGTTAGCATTATAACTATGAGACTATTATTAGTACTACTAGCAAAATTACATTTTATGGGTGGTTTATGGTTATTTTTCTCTTCTAAATAAGTGCGTTTTCCCTGTAGTTAGTAACTTCCTCTTTTTTATTCTTTTACTTATTTAATGTTGAGTAACAGTCAGTTTCTAACTCTTTGCCTAATATCTTAATCTATCCTCAATACAATTATATGTAGCAGGCCTTGAACTCTAAGGGGGAAAAAATAGAGAAATGTCATCTTTATATGGACAAGTTCATGTCTTACTCTATGTTGGCAAAAATGAGAACTTGTTAGAAGCTCCCATTAAAATTTCTAGGTTGTATTCTTTCTTATATTCCACAGTATGTTCTTTCTTTGTTACTGAGAATCACTTGTAATTTCCTGAGAGTGTGTGTTCAAAAGATAAATCATGTATAGCTTTATGTCTTCTCCAATTCTCACATCCTCTAATTGTTTTGATAGGCGTAGAATTTGAACATGGAAATATTTATGTTAGGATTTAGAAGGCCATACTCTGTGCTAGTGTTGGTAGATTAAAAAATTATTGTTTATTGTTATTTCAGGTTCATTTTTTTTCTTTCTTTTTTTGGTGCCTGCAATCTAACTCAGGACCTCACACTTGCCAGGCAGGCACTGTGCCACTGAGTTACATGCCTGGCCCTTCAGATTTATTTTTAGAATAACTATACATATTTAAAATATGATCTAAACATTTATAATGTGCTACAGAATATTTTTGGGTTTTTTTGGAATATTTATGTTAATAATTTATTAAAGAAACCCACACAGGTACTGAACTTTTCCCACCAAAATCTAAAGTAATTGGCTTCCTTATTAGAAACTGTATGAGTAGAAACACTCGGAATATAAGATGTTATCCTTATTAACAAATCATAATTGTATACAGTTATGAGGTTCAAGATAATATTTTAATATATTTTTATAATCTAGCATGAGTAAATCAAGCTAATAAGCATATTCATAGCTTTGTTCACTTATTATGTTTTCTTCTGAGATATTTGAAAGGTACTCAGTTACTTTGAAATGTATAATACATTCTAACTGACTTTAGTAACCCTAGGGTACAGTAGATCTTAAAACCCATTCCATTGTCTAACTGAAGCTTTGCTTGTTGCTCTGCAATGCTGTGATTCATGTCTGTATCCTCCTCTGCTAACACTGTTATACTTTAACAAGTTCAACTTTATTAAATTCTAGAACACTTGTTTTTCTGTGCCTGGTTTATTTCACTTAACATGACATCCTCCAGACGTATCCACGTTGAATAACAGGATTTAGGGTTTTTTAATGGCTTCATAATATTCCCTTGTATGCATTTGTTATATTGTCTCCATTCATACTTGATGGACATTTAGGATCTTTATCTCAGTTCTTTATGACTAGTACAGCAATAATATGGGAGTTTAAATAGCCCTTTAATATGTTAATGTCATTTCCTTTTTACATATGCCCCCAAATGGAATTACTGGGCCATACAGTAGTTCTGCTTCTAGGTTTTGCAATAATTTCCATAAATTTTTCCATGCTGGGTGTACTGATTCACGTTCTTACCAACAAAATGTGAGTTCTGTTTTTAATGCATCTGAAGATCAAAATCATTCTGAATGTTGGCACCCTGAACTTGAGATTCTTATTTTCTGTATTTCTCTTGAAAAATTCTGTATCTGTTATTTAAACTTAGAGGTTTTCATATCTGCTTTGGGGAATTTATTTTCATCAACTGCTTTGGATTCTTAGTGAGAACTCATATCTTTTGCTTTAGCGAATGTTCTTCAATTTTTTTGGTGTGATTCCTCTCCTTAAATTCATTAATTATCTATTTTAAATACTTATTATTTAAAGGGCTTCTAGGTTACTACCTCTATTCTGTATAAGAGAATTCTGAATCACCAGCTGGCAGAGTACAGAGATAGCCGACAGCTTTCTGTGAGTAAAGCAATGAATAAAGTGTGCATGGGATATGTAAATATTTTGTAATGCTCTACTTTTCTCTCTTATTTGTATTTTCATTAACCATTCCTTTTCTTACACCTTTTTGAAAGTTTTCTCCAGTGTCAACCATAAACTCTTCTACTGAGTGTTTCATACAATATATATTTTAGTTTCCAACATAATTTCCTTGTTCTTTTGCTAAAGTCTCACGCTCGTGGTGTAAATTTTTCAGAGAACAGTTACGGTGTGATTTTCTTTGTTCATTTTGAAGACTTTTCTACTTGCATAGTACCTGTTACCTTCAAATTATTCCACTTGCTTTCAACTTAACCTCTAGTATGCTAGAGACATTATCCAGTAGTCAGGTGACTTTTTTTTTTTGTTTGCAAGGATGTTAGTTAAGTAAAAAGCTGAATAGATGCTTTATATACTTTGCTTTAAAGGGAATAAAAAAATAACAAAATTACAATAACATAGACAAAAATAAAACAAAGCAAAAGCAATAAAAATGATACAGGGTTTCAAAACTGAATGATAGGAATTAATAGTTGTTGTTATATTACATATTTTTATTTTTAAGAAAGTTGCTCAGATGTAAGAATGCAAGATTGATTAAACCATTAAAGAGAATAAATAATAATAATAAAAGCATTAGCAGCGATACAGAGTTTCACCAAACAAGATGGTAGGAATTCAACCATGATTGTTATATTGTATATTGTTGTTCAGATTACCAGATAGAAGCATTTACAAGAGAGACTCATTGTAGCAGTGCATTTCTCCTCTTGAAGCGCCTCTATTCTGTATAAGAGAATTCTGAATCACCAGCTGGCAGAGTACAGAGATAGCTGACAGCTTTCTGTGAGTAAAGTCATGAATAAAGTGTCCATGGGACATGTAAATATTTTGTAATGCTCTACTTGATTGTCTACCTGGTCAGTCTACCTGATTGTTATGTTGAACTTGTTTTTTATTGTATCTAAGATGCAGACATAGTGACATTCAGCTGGGGTAGGGAAAAGGAAGTTGCCTAATAGTCATTTCCTTGCTCTTCTTATTGCCTCAAGCAAACTTTCCGTTTTGGGCATGACCTTCCCTGCATCTTGTAGAAATTCCTGGTGTCACCAATGCACAAGGCTTCTGGGAATTCTCCAGAATAAATACGATTATTTTTTGTTACCTCTCCTGTGACAAAAGATTCAACTGTCTTATGACTTTTAAATCCCTTATTGCTAATTCACCTGGTTATGAGTTCTCGCATTATTATTCACTTGACTTTCATCTTCTGCCATTACTTATATCTTTATGAGTTTTTGCTACTTAAAATTCTTTTTGTGTTCTAGATGTGATTCAGAAGAGAGTAGGAGATCACATTTTTAAGTTGTTTTTCTTCACACATCCCTTATTCAAGGAGGTTATTGATTAACTATAAAATGGGCATACTTTATTGTGCATATAATTTATATATTAAGTATATTTTATATGAGGTCACAAGAAGATAAAAGCCTGAATAATCTTAAAACTATCAGAATTGTTTTTGTGACATATATTAAAAATATATAGTGCGGCTCATAAAACATTTATATATGAAAGTTCATAGAGGATTTGATGATATAAAATTAGCAAATCTATGGGATTTGTCTGTATGTAAGACTCGTTTTAACTTAAATTCAACTAAATGTACATACCCTCTTTTTCCTTTTGGGTCTAAGCAACATAGGACAACATTAAAATTATAGAATAGGATGTCTTTCGATTTCCACATATTGAGGAAAGAGAACATTTCATTGCATCAAGAACAAACTGCCTTTGGAAAATCCTACACCAAAATAAAGCACATTAATTCAAATTTGTCCCTAGCTGCACAGAGGAAATGCTTAACATAATCAAATAGCAAAGCATAATGCGTCACTGCCCTTGAATTGTAGTCAACCATTCTATAATCGTATACAATCTACATGGTAAAATATGCAAGGTATGCGACTGTAATATTTAAATGAGTGCAATTGTCAGCAGTGTCATGTGTTTCTGAAACTATGACGTCAATTCACTTGGTTCCACTTGTTAATATACTGTACTCTTACACATATGGAATTTACTTAACAAAAATAAATGAAATTTAAAAGAATTTGAAGGGAAGGAAGGATGAACACCAAGAGTCAATGGCAAGCAGAAACACCAAAAGGACACCCAGGGTTTGGAGGCAGATTTACTTAACGTCATATGGTCTCTGAGGAGGAATCAACTGTTCCAGGGAGGGAGGTTTCCAAGGGGCTGTAAAGGGAAGTACAGAGGTAGATCGAGTACTTGGCTTCTTTGATTGCTTCTTACAGTATGCGTCATAGGGACCAGCTGTGCATTACAGTGACCAGCCATTACTAAGTGACAGAACCAAATAGAACTGCAACAGGAACTATCACCCGGGCAACTGAACTATACTAGCTGAGGGGGGATTTTCTGCTACAGGAGTACAAAGGATTTTTAGGATGGTGAACCTTTTTGTTATTTTTGTGAAACTATATCACCAGTGGATCCACATCATTGAAATACAGAGTCTATCCCCACAGGGGTGAACGTGAGTGGAAACTGTGGATCTAGAGTGATAATACATCAGTGGGTGCACACTGACTGTCACAAATGCACCGTGCTGAAGGAAGATTTTGATAGTGGGGAAGGAAGGCTGAGTGTGTGAGCGGAGGAAATGTGTGGCAACTTTCTGAACATTCCACTCAATTTTTCTGTGACTCAAAAGCTGCTCTAAAAGTTAGTGTACTGAATTTTTTAAACAATAATAAAACATGAGAGGTCATATTATTAGAGATAACATAAGTTAGGTAGAAACATTGTAGGCAGTTAGAAAGGTCTGGGCCTTGAGAGGTTGTCTTCTTCCAATGCAGAAGACAACTGTATTCCCTGAAGGCGAGACTTGAAGACAAAGAGCTACTCACCCATATACTTGCCCTAGGGACAAACAGCAGTGATTGATATTCTAAGAAGGCACCAACCACCTTAGGGTGGAGGACCAAACCTCCTCACCCACCCCTTCCGGGAAAGTCCTTGTCCAATCCCCTGTGAGCTTGCTATGTGACTTGTTTCCCTATTTGATCAACATTTCATCAGTATTACCCAAGCTACCATATTTGTTGTGACCTTATTGGTTGGTCTTAGTTTTGTCCCACCTCACACCCATCTTATGATTTTCCATTGGATCAATATTACCTGTGACTGTATTTATAATCTTTTTGATTTATTATAGTTCTGTCCCACACTGAAGCTACCTCACTTTATGGCTTTACTCAACAAGATACCCTTCAGAAGCATGTTTGGTGGCCAACCCGCTTTCTTGGCCCTTTTCTGCCCTTCTCAGACAGAAGCTTTCTTTTTCTCAATAAATTCTCCCTCCTTTTAACCTCTGTTTTTTCCTAAATTCATGACGCAGTTTTAGAGAACACAAACTCATTTCTACAGACATCTGGGAGGTTGAGCGTCTCTTTCTTTTATATCAACACTGGTAGCATAAATATTAATAGCTGTTCATAGTCTTAATATTGATACAATTTTTCACAGTACTTCTTACGTAGTTTGTTATCAAATAGCTTTCACACTGCTTGACTAAGCAAGCAAATACACTTGTTAAACAAAAGGTTTTGTTCCACTGTATGCATGTGTAGTTTAAAAAACCTTCTGTTTTCAATTGCTTCTGCTCTCTACCACTGTTGTAACCCCTCCCACTTAACTACAAGTTGTTGGGCCTCTACTTCACTGACATCGAGAAATGAAGTACATTTAAAGGTTGTCCTTATGTTGTCTTTTATCCTTCTCTGTAGCAGGGTGGTAATAAACGATTGCATTCTTAATCCTTCCTTTCTGTTTTTCTAGGAAGCGCTCAGCCTTGAGAACTATTTGTTGTGAGTGCAATTCCCCCACTCCAAAGATTGTTTTTTTTTTTTTTTTTTTTTTTTTTTTTTCTCCGGTACCGGGAACCGAACTCACGACGTTGCACTTGCCAGGCAGGCGCTTTGCCGATGAGCTAAATCCCCAGCCCCCTCCAAAGATTGTCTATAGTCTTGTGTTTTTCAAGGTGCAGGTACTAGTTTAAGATGTTCGTATTTCAGGAAAGAAAAGGAAAACCATGATTTTGAAGTATCTGGAACACAAGAATATTATTGAAACAGTTTAAATCTGAACACCTTGGTCTTGCAATTCACAAAGGAAGCACTTTGGAACTGAATATTAAATGGATATTTTGGACCAGAAAAACCACTCATTCTTATGATGATTGTGATTCTCTTTATTGGGTGAGATTTCCGGAAAAGTATACAAAGAGTCTAGTTAAATTTTAATATCAGACAAATAAATAATCATCTCTCATAAGTATTTCTTAACTATTATACACTCATCCTGGTTTTGTTTGCTTTTGGCTTGTTGCAAACTGAGAATTTAATACAGGGCCTTTCTACTGAACCACATGCCAAACTGATACTATTTTCATCTTTTAAACTTCAGACAGGATCTTGATAAATAGTTAAGCTGCCCAGGTTGGGCTCAAGCTGTGATCCTCATACCTCAGCCTCCCATATTGCTGGGGTTACAAGCATGTGCTAATATATTCACCTACATCTTGGATTTTTATTTGCAAAATCTTTAAACTCTGATTTGGAAATTTAAGAGCTCATTCTTGATGAATGAAAGTTTCTGTAATGCATGGCAGGTTGTATTTCCTACCATTGTGATGAGATGTAACACTGGCTTTATATGACTAAAGAATAAAAAAATAATGTTTAGGCTTTTCTCAATTTTAGATATTTTGTAACAAATCTGTATCTAATATAACTATTATTATTAATTTTTGACATGGAGTCTGGCCATGCTGACCAGGCTGGACTCAAAATCCTTGGCTCTAGCAATTCTCCTGCCTCAGCCTTCTGAGTATCTGATACAAGGGGTTCATTCCACTGCACCCATGTACAATTAATTTTATTAATTACTTTTCTTTTATTTCCAATCAGAGAAATCACTGTACATCCATTCCATGCAGATATTGGAAGAAAACTGGTAGCATATAAAAAAAAGTAGCATCTTCTCCAAATCCTTGGTGTCCATCTATTAGAATATGCTGTCTTATAATAAATATTGGGAGATTTTTAGCCTATTCCTTACTAATTAGGAATGAGAGATTAATTTCTTTTTGTCCTTTCTTCTTGGACCTATTTACATGCAAATATTTTCTCAATTCTTCTTTTAGTTTTTCTTTTAAACAGAGTAAGTTGTTGTAGAGTATCTTGTCCTAAAGATGAACATTTTCATTTTCATATGTTCAATTTGTGAATGAGTAGAATGTTTGTAAAGTGCTATAAAGTAAAGCTAGAATCAAGACCCCGGGCTCCTATAAATTGTGTTCTAACTTTAGTGTAATCAACCTAATATTATGATTCATATTTAACTATCATGTCTAGTCTCAAATGAGCTCAGAATCCAGAAAATAGACAATGCTCAACTCTGACACATGTATTTATTGTCTATTTTCATGGGTCCATTATTAATGTATCATGCATTCATTCATTCATTCATTCCTCATTGGATTTCTATGCATTGAGAATGGTATTATGTCTCTCTAGAAATGCTTTCTGCTCTTTAGATATGTCTTATAATATTTAGATATAAGCATATCTAAATGCTTTCTGCTCTTTAGATATGTATTCCTGAATAGAAGAGACCCTCATGTACTTTTGAAAAATTTAAATATTGGTAATGAATATGCATGCAGGGCCATGCAGGAAAAAGACAAGATTAAAAAGCCTACTTCATTTTACTTGGAAAAGTTACAGAAAAATATATTTGAACTGGTTTTTAAACTGTACATTAAATTTAACTGGTGAATAAGGGATAATTACATACCTCGAAGGTATGTTTTGTAAATCCAGGAGGGAAACAGGTAAGACATATATATTAAGAAAGGTAGACAGATCTGAATGAGTAGAGTTTAGATTACATGGATATTCAGACAAATGGTATGAAGCTATGAAGATGTACTGGGGACAGCTTGTGAAGAACCTTATAAATATTGTTGGTTGATTTAGATTTTCACCCATGATGAGTGGAATGCGTGAAACACTTTCATAAAATTTATCTCTAACTAAGCAGTAGAATCCTAGCTAAATTAGAACAAGAACAAGGGGCAGGGGAACTAAAAAGGAATCACCTGGAAGTCTCCTCATTTACAGAAAATAAGGACCTGTTCCAATACCAAACACATTTATTAATAGTTAAATTCACTTTCATTCTTAGGAATTTATCATGGCTTTTTATTTTCAATTGCAGAAAGCCTCAGCTGTTCCTGGTATCAATGACACTCCAAGTTTAAACTCATTCTATTATAATAACTTTCTACTCTGCTGTTATAAAACGTGTAGAAAGGGATGTAAAGATCTGAAATGTAGCTCAGGACTCACCAATGACTTCAGGTACTTTAACAGCTCTGTGGAACATTTTGGTGTTGCCCATAAATTCCTTTAGGACATGATCCAAGTCTACTTGTACATTATTATATTTAGCCCAGCGCACAGAACTTAAGTGTTCGATAAATATGTACTGACTAAATGCAGTGACTATCGTGTCTGTGACTTCACTGTAGTCCTGTGAGGACCTAAGGGATAAGGCTACAAGGAATAAGCATTTGTAAATAGTGAAGCCAGGATACAGTGTTAGTTTGATTATTATTTGTTCCCAATTTGTATATGTGCACATTCTTCCTTTTTCATTTGTTCATTTTTATTAGCATATGCCTGCAGAATAGAATGTTTACTTTCCTTGTGGGAAGTTGGTATATATACATGAAATGTCTCAGTTCCTTTGTATGTATTATTATTTTACTACCGGGTATACTTTAAAAAATAAAGCATGTTTACTATGGAAAAACTTCAAATTATTGCAAATTATTTTTTCAAAAAGTAGACATTGTGCCAGGCAGAGATAATAAGAAAGATATGTCATATCCAGGCTTTTTCTGTGGAAATATATGCATGTTAAACACAATATAGTACAAAATGTTTCATAATTTATTTATCTCTTGTGGTGGATTGGCAACTGGTAGTCAACTTGTAACACCTAGCTGAACTGAACCAGCGTGGTGCTGGGTATGGGAGGCCCACCTGAGGACTGTTGCCAGCAGCATAAGAGGCAGAACTGGACAGGAAGAAGAGAGGCTGTTAGCTGTTGGGAAACTGTAAGGGGCTGTTGGTTTTGCTGGAGGAGCTCTTCATGATGGCTTTCCGGATGAACTTGCCTGTTCTCCTTAGAAGAGGAGCACAGGACCTTACTGTTGCTGAGAATGGCTTCGGTTCCCTTTAGGGGAGCTCTGGCCCTCACTTTGAGCATTGCTTCCTGGTTTCAGAAAGGAAGATGGTGCACTGCTCAATCTTCTGGAGAAACTTGTTGCATTGGCTTTCCTGCTGGGAACTTGGCTTTCCTGGTCACTGGAGGAGCTCAGGACCTCACTGTTGCTGAGGATGGCTGTAGTAATTTTCAGGAGAGCTCTTGTTCTTACTTTGAGTGTCGTTTCCTGGCTTCAGTACAGATTCCTCAGCCTGCTAGCACAGATCCTTCATCCCACTAGCACAGACTTTCTAGCTTCCACCACTAACCTTTGGGTCTTCGCAATGCAGATCCATGAAACAGGCCTGCATGAGACATTGTCCTGGGCTCTGGGTCTTCACCTGGACTCATGCAGGACATTACTGTACAATGACCCCCTCAGCTGGATTATTTTGGCATTAACCTGTAGATAGATTTCCTGAACTCTCTTTTTGCATCTGATTCTTTGGGTAACTATTATAAATAATATGATAAAATATGTGTCCTGTAGTGTATTGTTCCCCTTGTAAAACCCTAAACTACAACATCTATCAATGACAGATTGTAAAAATTATGTATATAGTTAAATGACTTTATAATCTTAATAGTTGCAAATTATTTACTTGTCTGTTTACTAGAGAACACTCTGTTGCAGGTGAACAGAATTAAATGGAGAGATTGGTTTTATATAAAAGCCTATTTACTGAGCAAAGCACCATAAAAAGACTCAGAATTAGTGTCACAAACCTACATGTGGTAAGCATATAGAATCATTACCACTGTTCCAATTATATAAACACAGTAAAAATGAGTGAACTGATGTTGAAGTAATCAATACAGACTACTTACTTATTTTCATATGCCTAAAAAGATCAATACAAACTACAAATTGTTTTTCTGCAGCAATTACCACTGTGGACTTGAAACTGAGACTGACATGGATTTCTATTAGCTGTGCTATTTATTAGCAGAGTAACAACTTAGAACAAGTCCCCCAATATCCCTGAACGCCATATTTCATATATACAGACCTCAGACAATGCAACTACACCATATGGTTGTTTTGAGGATTTTGTGACACTGCGCAGATTCTATGCTAACATGTTGCCTGGCATACTGCCTACCACTTAAATATATGCTATTATTACTTCTTATTATCACAATTATTATGCACTGATGCCAGCATCCTTTTCAATTCCCCTTGCATCTCAAGAGAGAACTCCATAACCATTTCCAGTGAATTATACTAGGATGACTCTCAGGCATCTTTAAAATAAACCATTTAAGGGGTTGGGGATTTAGTTCAGTGGCAAAGCACTTGCCTGGCAAGCACAAAGTCATGAGTTCGATTCCTGGTGCTGGATGAAAAACAAAAAAACAAACAAATAAAATGAACCATTTAAGTTGTTATATGCAAAATAATGCATTTCTGTTGAACTTACATCATAGAATAAACTTCATAGATTTAAAAATTGATAAAAATCTATTTTTTCAGTGGTATGAAATGCACACTTTTCCTTTATAGATACAGAAATAATACCACAAGGTAGATTTTATTTTTCTTATTGACCATCAAAAATATTGAGCAAATATAGATAAAATCTAAAAGTCACATGGCACGGTAAAGTATAATATATTTTTCTCATCAAACTGGATTTACCCTTTAAAAAAGAATTCAAGGATCTTGGATTTCTCTTTGTTTCCTTGTAGAAGGAAAAATTAAATACATCTAGATTTTATGTAGTTCTCCACAAAAAACACACATTTTGGGTAATATGTTGAATTTTCTACTAAACAAGCCATAACCAGAATTGACAAAAAGCCAGGCGTGGTGGTGCACGCCTGTAATCCCAGCATGCGGGAGGCTGAGGCAGGAGGATCGTTGTGAGTTTGAGACCAGCCTGGGCTACAAAGTGAGCTCAAGGCCAGCCTGAACTGCATAGTGGGACCCTGTTTCAACAAAACAAAACAAAACAAAACAAAACAAAACAAAAAACAACCTCCCCCCCAAAAAAACCAAAATCGACAAAAAATAAAAAAAACTCCTAGTTGTTTTATTTTCCTTTATTTTTCTTCCACTTAATACATTAATTTAAAGAAGTTTTGTTTCCTTCCAGAATCTCATCACTTCATCTTAATTTCATATTAAGTGTCTGTTTAGGGATAAACAAAGTAATTCTAATGTTAGTTTATATAATATTTGTCATTAATATGATTTGATTGTTTTTCCTTTATAAAAGTATGAAGCAGATGGCTTCACTGAGGGTTTTTATTAAACATTTCAGAAATTTCACTTATTCTCCTATTCTGCTGGTTATAATGTACTTTGTTCTCATTTGAAATAACGACTAGAATTATCAGAACATCATAATGATTTAGTCGAACCAATATTAAAGATACTCAGCTATAAATAGACAAATCAACTATTTAATTTTTTGATTAAAATAAATAATTTCTAATTTTCAATTTTCAATCCATGTTAAGTATGACTTCCATCATGCTAACTGGAAATAAATTTCTTTAACAATGAAATGTATTTTACATATATATGACTATTTAAAATATCCTATATATGGATATATTTGCATTTAGTTTTTCTAAGAGTAGCTATATATCAAAATATTGTCAAGACTAAAATGCTGCTCATTACAAATTAATCATTTAGATAGTTCTCAAAATCACCTGAGGTGTGCACGCTTGTATAAAATTTAGATCCAAGATTCTTAAGCAAGAATTGCAATCAAAGTGTCATGGCTTGTCCAAAAAATGTTGGAAGAACCTTTACACCCCACTGATAATAACTGAAATAACACAGATGATTGTTGAGGTATCTGCATTATTTATGCTTCTTTGATGCTTATTTTTAAATGAGATAGTTACTAGTATAAAAATATGACTTGGGTTGGACAATCTTTTAAACCATAGTGAGATATTAAAGTCCAAGTTCTATTTAATGAGCACTTAAGTCAAAACTGCTGTGTCTTTTTATTTCTAGTGTCATATATTTTAGGCTGAATTTCCCCAATACAAAATAGGCACACTTTACAGATGCAGAAGGCAATGTTAGCCACTTGATTTGATGGAGGGTTAGAAGACACAGGCTCAGAAACGCAGAGTAGGCTGGCCAAACCGAGTGTCATTAAGTGGTGGACTTAAATTTTATGAGAAATGAATAATTTTTACTCCCTACACCGGGCTGCCTCTCTTGACTATGGAAGTTGTAGAAGTCCTGTAACTTTCAAAGGCTGTGAAAAAAATGAAACATATAATAAAATGACTTGTTAGAGGCTAGAGAAGATAGAAAAAAAAATGCAAGAAGCAAGAAAATGGTGCTTCCCATCACTGAAGCTGCTCTTTCAAGTGCAGGACTTGGTTGTTCACATCAGTAACAGGAGCAGTGCTTGAATATATGCTGACGATTTGCACAACTTTCTCCAACCAAACCTCTTTTCTGTGCCTGTTATTATCTCCCTTTAGATTCTTCCTGGTCACTTCAGGTGTCACATGTGCAAGATAGGCTACATGCTTTCTCCCAGGTCTTTGCCTTCTTTAGTAACCAATATTTCCATCTTTCCAGTAGTTCAAATGAAAAAACTGGAAGTCATCTGTCTTTCTGGGACCCCCTCCTTCTTTGAGTGCATGTACAAGTTCTACCATATCTATCCCAACCTAAGTTTCATATCTGCTTCCTTCTTGACATCTCCACTGCCTCCTCCTCATTTCAAACTGCCAAAGTCTCTCACCTAGCTGCTGTGATCTGGTGCTACTTTATCAGCCTAGTTCTGTTCTAGTCTCACTATAATCCATGTTTACACAGTAAAAATAGTACCTTAAAATGCAAAAGAGCATAACACCCCCAGTAAAACTTTAATAGATTCTCCTTTCTTGTATAAGACTCTCCATGGTGTAAAATGCCTAAGTATCCTAATATTAGAAGCACACTATAGGGGCTAGGAATTTAGCTCAGCAGCACAGCACCTGCCTGGCAAACACAAGATTGTGAGTTTGATTCCTGATACTGGAAGAAAAACAAAAATGAACAAACAAATAGAAACACTCTACTCTAGCTCAGCAGGCTTCCAGTTCTGTGGGAAAATAGGAAAGAAAGAAAGAAAGAAAGAAAGAAAGAAAGAAAGAAAGAAAAGAAAGAAAAGAAAGAGAAAGAAAAGAAGGAAAGAAAGAAATGAGAGAGAGAGAAAGACAGACAGAAAGAAAAAAGGAGAAAAAGAAAGAAAGAAAGATAGAAAGAACAAAAGAAATTCCCTTCCTATATTTTCCTCCTTCTTCTGGCCTTGTTTTAAAGGTCTTCAATTCAAATGGGCTTTTTCTTTTTCATTCTTTCTCCTCTAGTTTTCAGCAGTTATGGAAAATAATCACTGAACTTGACACTTTTTTTATTTATGGGAATAAAACTGTCTTCAGATTAGAGTCTGTAACTGTTTTGTTTATCACTAGTTGCTAGGGTTTTGTGCAGTGCCTGGAATCTAGAAGATGCTAAGTATGTGCTAGCTGAATTAATTAGGCTTAAGTAGAGAGCTCACAAGGAGGCAAGAACTACTACCAGGTTGGAGGCGGCTCTCCAAATAATTTGCAGTCTCTCTACACTTACTAGAGTCTACTTCCTGTTAAGGCTCTCCCTGTACTGTTTTGATGTAGATTGCATTCCATGTGCTTTATTTATGGACTCAGATCTTTTCCTATGAGGACAGTTTTGCTGGATGGATATTGAAAAGCTCAAAAATATTCCTTTTATTTCAAAGCTTTGCATTGCAATTCTTTATTCTCTGAATCTCTGCTGGCATCATTTCTATGATGGACCAAAGTTCACTGAGAACATAGCTGCCTTCATTTTATAGCTGTTGCCCTCATACATTACACAATTTCAAAATCCCCATGTAGTTCATTATCAAAGGCTAATTGAAATTAGAAATACCAAATTTCACAATCATTACCGGAACTCTACTCAACCAATCTTTTTTTATGAGTAGGTTTCTCAGAATGGTCTAAATTAAACACCACCTAAATCTTGAGCTCAAAAGTAAATTAGTTGTGGATTTGTTTTATTTTTTATTTGTTTGATTAGGATGCTGCAATATAGAGAAAATGCCATTATAAAGAAAACCTGTGCATGAATCACATAATACATATGCATTAAGACATGGTTTTGTGAAGAAATGCATAATGTAGAATGGCCGTGCTGCTTAACTTTGACCACTACCACAACCTAGGCACTGTGGAAAGAGACAGCATATGACTTTGAATTTTTAAAAAAACACCTATTGCAGAAAGTTTATTTTTAATTTTCTATGTAAATCTAATCATTGCATCATTAGTTCATTTACAAATGCATTTAATAAATTGTATAGCAGGATTCTAAAAAAATTAAGTAGTCAATTTTCCTTGTAGTTTTCTCCCCAATCGAGTGAAGTTATAAGAGATTTGAAAACATATTTATTGGCATTATGTAGCCTAGAGTTATAGCTTACACGGCCACAACTAATATGTCGCATGTTTTCCTGTTAAAACAGAGTCATAAACTAGAGAAAAGTAAAGCAATGCGAAAACAATGCTCTCTTGATGGGACTTTCAAGAAATTGTAAATTTACTGGAATCTTGCCAAGTTGTAACACTTGACACCATATCTCTTCTGTTTCTATAAGCTAAGGCTACTTTCTATAAGCTAAAGCAACTCTGTAGTGCATAATGGATGCTGGTTTTGCTTGAAATTAATTGCACATGTGTTTAATTATAGAGCAGCTCTTGAAAGTGATTATATAAAATGCTATTTCTTCTTGGTCTTGCTCAGAACGCTCAAATTATAGTGCTCTAACTCTGAAAGCAACAATGAATTTTAATAAAGGGCAGTGTTTGCAAATTACTGTTGCCAAGCCGCTGCCAGTGGCTGAAAAGCCTTTTCCCAACTGAATGAAGTTCTATTGTCTTCAATTGCGAGTCAGAAAGGACTAGAATTACTTGTTCGGACTCCAGGGGGCGCTGTGATAATGAAACTCAGGAGAAGCCACCGAATGAGAAATATCTCTGTCATCGTTTGTTGGATGTCACTCTAAAAGATTTCTATCGGAAACTCCTATAGTATTATTATTTATGTATCTAAATAGCAGTATAGTCGGCACGAAATTCTTAAGTTCGTGCAGCTTTTCTACCATTCTCAGGATCAGAAGTAATTTTTCATACTTCAATTTGAAAGACTAACTTAGACTAATTATCATTGGATGAAAAGGTCAAATCTAGCTATGTTCGGATTAGTAGGAAAATGAGGAAGCATAATGATTTAGTAGTCTATTTATAGGCATAGGGTTTATAGTAACAAGTAATATACACGGCTTGAATATGAGGTATGATCTAAAGTAAGGTGAATATTCAAATTTACAAATTATTAAATCATACAGTCTTTCATCCTCTTCACAATGCACCCTTTCACTTTGAACATATGTATCCCATCATTCCTGCCAGTTTCTGAAGCGATTTCGGAAGTTCTCTTTAGCAGGTATCTTCAGTTGTGCTGTCCTGGCTGCTTTGATGTCCTGAATCCATGGAAAACACTGACGGTTCACGATCAGTTTGACTTTGGAGAACAGGCAGACGTCCCAGTCCGGACCACTGCGAGGAAGGCGGACGAGGACGCCCTCACGTGTTGGTAGGCCTGGCTTTCCCCTGAATGGCAGGGGGCAACTCTGCTCACCAAAAGCAGACTTCCAGAACTGCTTCAGGAAGGGGCAAGGACAATCGGCTAAGTGTGACTAAAGTGAGGGGGAGTTGAAGAAGATGAAAGGGAATGACTTTTACCGTGATAAATTGCAAGATGCACTCACTATATATTATGACCACCTTTTGTATATAGCTCTATCATGAAATTAAAATAAGAAAGTCCACTTAAATCAGCTTTTGAGACCAACATAAGTTTTCTCCTGAGAAATTGTCCAAATGTTAGGACAGTAACAATTTTTGGAAATGTACGAAATTAAAGAGGTATAAATTCTCATTCATTATCCGTTGAGAGAGGATTTTTTAATCTAATACTTATAATTAGGCCAGGAGTGTGGCACATGCTTATGTCCCAGCACAATGAGTGGCTGAAGCAAGAAAATCTTAAATTATAGTCCAGCCTTGGCAATTTAGAGACATAGAAGGACACTGTCACAAAGCAAAAATAGATATATAAATAAAAATATAAAGGGGATGGGAATATAGCTCAATGCAAAGACCCTGGGTCATTCCTGAGTCACTGAAAAAGGAAATCTCTCTCTCTTTCTCTTTCTTTCTTTCTCTCTCTCTCTCTCTCTCTCTCTCTCTCTCTCTCTCTCTCAACAATCAAATCCTACTGTCGAGTTTATATAAAAATTAGAGCCCTTAGATTCAGATCTTTCTACTTTATGTACATTAGCAATGCTTCTCTCTAGGGCCAAAATAATTTAGTCCCTTTTTATATTTTTATCTCAGTAGGAGACTTAGAATTTGTGGATAATTTACAAAAATACTATTTCTTGTTTTAGCTACGTTTAGACAAGTAAAATAAAAATTCTCTTATATACATGAAGGTTACAGGCCTGTGAAACTTAGCCCTTTCCCTTTGCCTGTCTTCTTCTCATAAGTATATGCTTGCTTTCAGTTATATTAGTGATGAGCATTTGTATTACTAAACTCATGGGAATATTGCCCACATGGGATTAAATTAGCTAACTATAATTAAATTTCTTCTCAAGTAAATATTTGTTTACCCTGAACACATTTATTAATCACCTGACTTTTCACTTGCATAATTTTCTGTATTTATCTTTTCCCCCTGAAATCCCCTACTAGTTCTATCATGAAAAAGAAAATATCTTATATCTATGATTTTCCCTGAAAACTTTCTGTATTTTTCAAATCTGTCCTAAATGCTTTCAGACTATCTGAAAATATACCTTCATTAGAGCAAACTAGTGTCTAGGACAGACATGGTTCCATCTCATTTCATCGGTAGCCTAGAATTAGAGAGCTTCATGGGAATTCCTTTTATCAAAGACCTCACTTATCACAGATTTAATGTAATTTGTGACTTTACCCCAAGGTACTGTTTATTTTTATACAAACTAAGACAAGTATGTCTCCCACTTGACATCATAAAAAAATGAATTCACCAATTTAAGCGTCTCATAAAAGTGCTCTATGAATTGTAATTGTCATAATTTTTCAAAAAATTCTGCTCTGCAAAGAACCTCCTGGAATGAGCACATTAACTTAGAAACTGGAAGATATAAGATGGTGTACTGCTTATTTGTCATCCCTACACTCTGGAAAGACGAAAAACAACAGGATGTGAACTGAAGTTCCTTTATATAACTTCCTCTTTTATATAACATGGACATAAAAGATCATAATATCTACTCTATAGAGTCCATATGGGGAATAAATAGGATAAACAAGAAACAGAAATTTGTACAGTGTCAGACACCTAATGACTAGTTAAAAATGTTACAAATACCCATAATAATAAACATAACTTCTTGCAATGTTTATTTTTTGTTTCCATTGTAATATTTTCATACTTAAAAGATACATCTGGTTTTATCTACTTCCTGTATAACTCTGACACGTCCTGGGGTAAATTAAAACAACTATATGAAGAAAAAGTTCACTAAATTGATTTTTTATACAATATGATAAATTTATTTGTACATATTTATTTTAATATTATTTTATGTATGCACATATATCAACTCTAGGTTCATATGTAGTGTATACATATTTATGTATGTATTTCTACATTTGCAAACCTAAGTTGATTTTCCTATCTTTAAGTAAACTTAAATATTTAAAACATAAGAACAACATATTTATTTTACTTTCTAAATTGAGGTGCCCCCTTTAAAATGTCATTATAGAGAATAATCCATTTTAGTTTAAGATCTTTATAAAATGTTGTACAATATCATGGAATGGGATATACCTTCATTAAGTAAAATCTTGTATAGATTCTTTTTAAAAACAATTGCATTGTTTCACAGAATTCACATATCATAATGGTTCATTTTCTCAAAAATTTATTTCATTTTTAAACTACAAAGCTTAAAAGTAAACTGCAAAATTGGTCAAAATATTAAAAAAAAACCGAAATCTTTTAATCATTAACTATTCTCCTCAATAAACCATCAGACACCAACAGTACAGTTATCCTATATGTATATAAAATGCCTTAGTACTTTTTCTTCTTTCCCTCATCCTAGTTGTTCCTTCCTTTGAGCTATTTCTTTCCCTTTCTTCTTATTATTGTACATTTTGTGTTTTACTTACTCTTTCATGTTCTTACACTAGGGAGACAATACGATGTTTACACAGGTGGGTCCGACTTACTTCGCTTATGTGTATGGTCTCTAGTTGCATCCATTTACCTATAAAAACCTCGAGTGGGGCTGGGGATTTAGATTAGCGGCACAGCGCCTGACTGGCAAGCTCAAGTTCATGAGTTCAATTCCCAGTACCGGAAAAAAAAACAAAAAACAAACAAAGAAAAGCCTCGAGTTTATCTTTTTTTTTATAGCTGAGAATTCCTACAATCTCGCCTAGTGACACTATGTATTGTCTCTAATGTCCTTTTAAATTATTATTTTCTTATTCCCTTTAATGATTTGATCAACCTTTTGTTCTTACATCTGGTGATCTGAGCAACTTCGTTGAAGATAACAATATGTAATATGATAAGCACTGTTAATCTCTATCATTTGGTTTGAAACCCTGTATCACTTTCAATATCCTTGCTTTGTGTTGTTTGTATTTTGCTATTGTTCTTTTTTTGTACTATTTTCTTTAAAATAAAAAAAGTAAACTGCCGAAATTCATAATGTGTGATAGTGTTTTATTTACCCTTTCCATAAATAGGTGACTCCTACAGTGTGGCTAAAAATGTACTTTTCACTTGTGATTTGGTGTGAAAGTATACCTGTGGTCTCTTGCTTCTAAAAGGTTGTAACCCACTGGAGGATATTTACAAGTTAGCAATTATAGTGCAGTACAAGCTTTCCTTTAAAGACGTGAGGTGTTTCCTCATATCCAGGGTGTTTTTCAATAGTTCATTCATCCCAAGTTCCAACGAGAGTATAGCAAGTGTTACTACTGACACACTTCAGAAAAACACCTCGTCTAGACTTGGGAATTCAAGGGAAGTCTCACAGTGTTACTGTGAGATCTAAATTAGATGTATGAATTGGTCTGGAAGCCAATTTCACAAGATAAGTGCGATGTACTTCTTTCTAAAAAGTAAGTCTAGCTGCATCTGAGATTCTAGTGAAGTGCTCGTAGGAGTGGGGAAAATGTATATATGAAATGCGAAACCTTCGTCAATTAGGTTTTTCCTGGGGGCAAAGCAGAAAGTTCAATTTAAATAATTGTCAGCAAAAGTTAAGTTGCTATGTTTATTACGTTAAATTTAAAAATAAAGATGGTAGAGTCAAACAAAGATAAGTAATGTTTAAGAAAACGCATTTTTTTTTTACCAAAATGTGTTTGTGCCCACAAAAATCATAACTTAGCTAATTAGTATTATATACATATATGTTCATTATTTTTCTTTCTGTACTCTAGTTACATAAGCTTTAAAAATGCTTTTACTTTCTCTCTTCCATACTCTGGTTTCTCTTCAGCTCGTATAAACCTTTTACTTTCCCTCTTCCTTTTGTCTTTTTTAAACAGTTGAACATTTCTGTATAAATATGAATGGTTATTACACAGTATAGAAACTAAAAAATTAAACTTTTAAATAATGAAAACCACTCATGTCGTGGAAACACACATACACACAACTGACCTTCTTCACAAAACATGACAGTTTTCTTTCTCATGAAAGGATATGTGTGTGTGTGTGTGTGCATGTGTTTATGACACATAGTGGTGTCTATTTTCAAATCACTTGTTTGCAACTCTTGCATTTTGAAAAATCCACCCACTTGAAGTATCATATTTTGTTTTTTACAATTAACCACCATTTCACGAAGAGACATTATATCTCTGCCTTTTACAAATACAGATCTGTCTTTCACATTTGAGTTTCTTAATCAGGAGTTTCAGCTTAAGTTTGATTCCTTCAGTAACATTTAACATGTTTAGGGAGGATGGTCACTGGACTATCATAAGTTCTGCTACCTGGTTTTAAACTCCTTCAGTCAGAAGATTTAGATAATGTACCTGATTTTGATTTTATCAAAATAAATATTCTAACAAAGTACATTTAAATTATGAATAATCTCTTTCTTGTTTTTATAATGTCATTAAATATGAAACATATCACATAATAATGGCTATTGTAGCATGTGTAATGTGCACATTTTACATATTTTAATAAAATTATGGTCAGAGTCATGTAAAATAAAAGTTGCTACTTGAATCTCTAAAAGTTTGAATAACTTGACAAAGACCTCATATGAGACCCTAGGCACAGCCTGGATATGAGCTTTGTGTCCTAACCTCAGAGCACCCATCCAGGGTAAGTACGGCAATACTGATCTACACTGATGTTGCGCTGTGTCCAATCATAAATATCAGTTCATTCATTTAAAAAGTAAATGTGATTATCTTTCTGGTTGAAAATACTCTTTCATATAAGCCAGAATAGTTGCAAACAATGTTAAAGCTTCTTAGATACTATACTACACTTTTTGAAAATATAAAATAGTTTTCAGAATATTAAAATTCTTTTAGAACAGCTCACAATGCTCAGAAAGAGATGAAAATCACAACAGCACAGTGAATTATTTTAAATGTTGTTAACAAGTTAATGTAAATGCAGAAGGGAGAATATTTTTCTCTTTTTACAATTTCATGATGTGTACTAAACATTGGTTTTCTTAAGGTTTCAGATTAAGTAACAGTTATGTCCATTTCACTTTAAAGTATTTATGTATCAGAGAAAACTGAGATCAAGTCTGACTTTTTCCAAGTTATTAAACCTCATTTAATACTTCCTCTATAAATATAATAATTCTTAATTTATAGTCTTGGTGAAAAGTAAATAGAATAAAATATATAAAGTGACTGACTAGATGCCAGTTGATTCACTGTTATTTCCTTTGTCATTTAACATTTTTGTGTAGATAATTTTATCTTAAAATATACAGAAGATCACTTAGAAGGTGAGATGCTTAGGGTACTTATTAATAAATAGTTTTAAGAATAGTGTATCATATTGTTTTAATTTTTAGAAACATTCTGCTTTCCTATATCCTGGTGATTTAGTCATTGAAAGGTGTTGCATAAATCTACAGATCTGGCAAACATACAAAGTACCTCATGCGTAGATAAATTTTAGGTCAAAGTATGCATAAACTAGCTTAAATGAATGCATATATCTTATTTTGAAAGGTCTACCTTTCTTAAAATGTGGTTAGTTCAAGTATAGGAAATTTGAAAGTAAGTTATAGCACTCAAGGAACATCTAATGCCTGATGGATAGAAATTACATATGTTTATTATAAGGGTGAAATGTAAGTACTTTTTCCAAGAGTTTTTTAACAAAGACAAAGTTTGAGCCTGTAACGAACTGTGTGCATTGCAGATTTAAAGTAAAAAATGCACCTTACTCTCTTTTATTGTTGTATAGTATTTTAAGGCTGAAATTTAAGCTCTTTTGAAGGAACCCTACTAACAAGAGAAAGAAAACCTTTCAGTCTAACATGCCTGAACTCTTTTTAAAAACAAAAATAGAGTATACCTTTAGAAAGTGGTAGGTGGTAGAACCGTTTGAGGAAGCATGCCACATTTTATATTGTTTCCGAGTATTTATTTAGTCCCAGTGATCACCACTGACCCTCAAAACTTACATTTCTATGAACAAATATGTATCAACTGCCTCTTATGTCCAGTCTTATGTTTGTACTGACATAGGTGTCCTCATACCACTGTTTCTATCCTCCATGTCCATGGAATAACTGACAGAGAATGTGTATGCAAGGAATTTGTTAAAAGCTTCACTCCCATGCTCACAAAGTGCTTCAATTACTGAGAAGCTAGCTACGACATTTCCAGCTGGAGAGATATGAAAAAACTGAGAAATGCAGATTTAAACTCTTGCAAAGTTCTCAGGTAAGTGAACCAAAACTTGAGTCGCTTGATTAACCAAGATGTGTGTGAACTTACATCCTATCTCTACTACCTCAAGAGAGAATTTCACATGCTATTACTCCATGATAAATAATTGGAAAAGTCTAATAGATTAGATATAAGGTATTTAAAGTTTTAGGGTAGGACAATGAAGGACAATGAAGTTTTTGTGTAAGTTAAGGTATTTGAATTTTTTTTGAATAAAACCCATTGGGCAAAGTTTCAAGAATAACCTCAGAGACTCATTTGTAATAATGAGTGACAAAATTGAGATGCTATCCATTCACATAGCTAAATTTTCTACCTGGATACACTATAAGATTAGAACAAAGAAGATCCAATGTTTAAAAGTTTAGGTAGCTGGAATAGGAGCAAGATCATAGGGGCAGATTTATTTTATTCATGCCAGGAATCAGAGAAGCAAATTATATGTACGTTGTTCATTAGTAGATTTCAAGGACAAGGGATTGATGAAAATTTTCATGAACAGAATAAAAAAATTGTTGGGATTAGAATAGCCATGTTCATATATAAAGTTTGAGGCATATATTAACATTTATTCAGTAGCAAAATAAAATGTACAGATAGAAATATAAAAGGAGCAATTGAAATGAACAGATACTTCTCAGAAGAAGAAATACAGATGGTCAATAAATATAAGAAGAAATGTTCAACATGGCTGGCCACTAGAGAAATGCAGATCAAAGCAACATGGAGATTCAATCATTCCCTACAAAGTTTGGCTATCTTCAAGAAATCAAATAGTAACTGTTGTTTGTGAGACTGTAGGGAAAATTGAACTTTCTACATTGTTGTGAGGAATGTAACCAAGTACAACCACTGTTGAAACGATTATGCTGATCCCTCAATGACTAGAAATTCCATTTGGCCCAGCTAGGGTATCTTCTAGAAGAAAAGACATCATTATTTCATTTTCTCTGTCATGTTTAAGACATCATTTTAAAGTGATACCCCTATACTCATCTTAAAAGCAATACACTTCATGATAGCTAAATCTTACAGGCTGCCTATATGTCCATCAACAGATGAATAGGAAAAGAAAATGCGGTGTTTATATACATTTGTGCTGTGCTCTGCCTAAAGAATGATAAAGTTGAGTCATCTGTGAGAAAATGGATGTAGCTTACACCATAATACTAAGTGAAGTACATCAGACATACAAACTTAAATATTGCATGTTTTCTCTGTTTGGGAAACCCAAAATTTAAATAAAGAGCAAAGTAAAAGGTAGGAAGTAGAGGGACAGATTTTTTTCAAATGCAAAGGGCATCAAGAACACTTTTATATATAAAAATCAACATCACTGCTATCTACGAATAGAAAATTATCCAAAATAGAAATAAATCCAATTTATGATAGGTACAAAAAATAAAATACCAACATCATGTACTACAAACATGCACAACATAAAAGGGACCAAACAATGGGTAGAAATAAAGGAAGAAAGGGAAAGAGGATGTAAAAAGGAGCTAAGATGTGTTATGTGCATGTAACAACTCCCCACAGGAAATGGAAACATGATCTATTACAAATGCATACTAATAAAATAATAAAAAGTGAAAATGAAATAAAATCCTTAGGAATAAATTTTGCTAAAGCTTTAATGCAGATTTATAATGAAAACTCTAAAGCACTTATGTATAAAATGAACACGAAAGAAAAACAAATCAAAACAAGCAAAACAACTGGAGAGACATCCAGTGGTCATTGACGGAAAGATTAATATTTTTAAAAATGTCTATGCTACCTATGAGAATTTATAAGTTCACTATAATCTCTATCAAAATACAAGTAAACAGGCAAAAATTTGAAACTAGATAAAGGAACTGAAATTATAAATCTTGGAGAAACAAACATAAGGCAAATGCGTCATTCAGTACATTGGCATGAGCAAAGATTTGGGAGCAAGACCCCAAAATCTCAGGGAATAAAGATAAACTTGTGGAATTAAATCAAACGGAGAACTTCTGCACAGCAAACTCATCCCTTATCAGAAGGAAAAGTTGATATACAGAAAGGGACAAAATCTTTGCAAAATATATGTGTGACAAAAGCCTAGTATGCAGAATATATAGGGAACTCCAAAAACTCAATAAAGAGCAAAAACACAAATCCTGGTGTAAAATGGTGAATATACTTACATAAACATTTCTGAAAAGAAGAGACACGAATGGCCCATGGTTGGAAAAATAAGTGCTTAGCCAAGGAAATACAAATTACAGCCACAAGGGCATATCACCTCCTCCAGTATGAATGCCTGTCCTCAAAACGACAGAGGAAAACCAGTGCCGTTAGGAGTACAGAGGAAAGGGGAGACTGCCTGCTCTTACTACAGCCTTTGTGGAAAACAGTATGTTGCCTCCTCAGAAAATAAAATTAGAAACTGTGCAGCCATATGATCCAGCAATCTCACTGCTGGATATATATCCAATGGTGACAAAAATCAATATTGTCAAGGAGACAGCGGCATCCCCATAGTTACTGAAGAACTATTCACAATAGTAAAGAATTGAAAACAACCTAAATGACCATCAGCTTATGAGCTGATAAAAAAAATAGTGGTATGCATGCAACACGAAATGATATATAGGCATGGGAAAATGTAATCAAGTCATTTGAGAAAATATGGATAGAATTTAAGATTACTGTGCTACATAAGCCAGGCACAGAAAATAAGCATGATTTCACTTCATGTAGAGTCCAAAATTTAATCTCATAGAAGTTGAGAATAGATCTTTCCAGAAGCTGAGCAAAGTATGGAGGATTGCTGGGTGAGCAAAGGTTCATCAATGGATGCTAAGTTAAACTCAGACAAGAGCACAAAGTTCTGATATGCTACAGCACAGCAGGTATCTACTGGAAATAGGCATGAACGACATATTTCACTAAACTTAGAAGGAAGGATTTGGAACGTTTTCACCTTAAAGAAATGATAAATGCTGGAACAGATACAAATTTCTAATCTGATTTTAAAATTATACTATATACACATGTACCAAGTCATCACTTCAGAACCCACAAATACATACTATTATTACTTTTTGTGTCCATTAAAAATGAATTTAATTTCATAACTAAAAAGTAAAGAGAAAAAATTCACACAAAGAAATCCATGATACCATTTCACTCTTTCAGTCCTATGAAGTTACTGATGTAGAAAATACTGCAGGAATGCCTGAAAATGCTATGATGAATAAATGGTTTAATAATGATATACTGGCCTATAATGTTGATTAATTTTTTAATTCAGATAAATGTTATTTGATAAAGTCTTAAAGTATGTCTGTGTTTCAAGACAAAATAATACAAATTAACAGTGGTTGTTATATTACATATAGCTATCCTCATGTTGGTGATACTAGTATGCTGCTATTGTTCTTTTTTGGTTTGTTTTGTTTATTTGTTTCTCATTTACTGCTCTTTTTAAAATAAAATTTTAAAAAATCTTGATTTAGAGAATACATTTTAACATGACATAATATTCAAATTTGAAATATTATTGTATTCTGTATATAAAAATATATATAATTTTGTCTATATATAGAATATAGATATTTGCATGATATCTAAGAGAAAACTCTATTCATCAATTTAGACTCCAATAGTATGGACAAACATATATGCTCCAAACATGCTCTTATTTAGAGCCATAGGACAATTTAATGTATTCTTAATGTATCATTTTTGGTTTTATGGGTGAATATGGAAAGTTCACTGTACTTCATTTGTTAGAAAATTTGCTTTGCTTATTGTTTTTTATGAAAAATGTCATGGTTTCTGTTTTCAGCTTTGAGGGAGAGGTGAATCTCTGATTTGGATTTTTTTTTTTTGTCTATTTCAAAAGTAAGCCAAAGCACTGATCAACATAGTTTTCTGAGTTTCTTTTTAGTACCTCCCAGTCTTGTATGGGAAAATAAAAAGAAAACTCAACATGAACAGAACAGGCTCCAGTTTAACAGAAGAGTACATCTCACCTTTCTTAGACTGGTGGATCAGTTGTTGTTAATGATGTCAGTGAAATTGCTAATCAGAACGGAAGAGCCTTCAAATTAATTGCACCTGACCCTGGACAAAATCATCATATTCTAAATGGACATTCTACTGAAGGTAAAATAATTTCAGTCAGACTTTGGGTCATTAACTCGTGGCTGTAAACCTTCTTTTCTGAAAGTTATTCTCAAATAAACATGCCAGTGAATCAATTTCACACTAAAATTACCTTCCCAGCATTCCATGGGATAATCCAGGCACATATAAATTACAATATAAAGCTTTGATGAATCATAGGTTCACTTTTCTCTTCCAAACTGCACAATTCTGTACTTGGACTTGGAAGAAAATACACAGATATAAATGCACAGCCAACAGGCCAGTACAAATAAAACAAATGGTGTTAAATGTTAACAGAAGCTCTGTTTAAAAAGCTTATATGACTATTATTCACTAGTTTTTACTTTTGCTGTGTTTTATAAGCTTGAACTTATTTTAAAAATATAAAGGGAAACCTACAGTCAGTCTTGCAACTGACTTCTGAGCACCTCGGTTGTTTTGCTCCTTCTAACTGCTCTCACCTACCACACAGTCTCCGGGCTGTAGTTGTGCAACACGCATGTGCAGATACACGTTGTGACCTTTAGACCTGTTCTTCCCTCAACGTGCAGCACTTCCCAGGAGATATTCACTTACACACTCGTCCCTGATTTCATTCAAGTCTGCCCTCAAACACTGTCTTATCAAAAAATCCTTTCTTTATTACACTTTCCAAAGGGCACTTAAGTTGTATCTTTCAAACCTGATTTATATTCCTCAAAGCACTTTCTACTATCTGACATATTATGTATTTATCAGGCTGCTTTTGTAAGTCTTCCCTTAGTTCAGTGCTAGCCAATGAGAGAAGGGAACTTATTTTGCTTCTGTCTACGGTGCTTGGGACCCCAAACAGTATTTTCTGGGGACAAAAGCAGTAAAATGATGACTGAACATGAAGGTCAAGTGTTATGAATTTATAAAATTCAAATAAAGACTTTGTATGATTTAAAATACGGGATTGTTATGAGTCCTGTTTTTTTTCTTTCTGCTCAAGATTATATTGGTTATGCTGTGTCTCTTTTGGCTCTAAATAAATTTTAGAACTGTTTTGTTCTTTCAAGAATGCTGTTGACATTTTCATTATTCCTATATGAATTGCAATAGATATATTTATCGTTATTGATAATATAACCATTATGACAATATTGTTTCTGCTGGTCCCGGAACAGAGAAGTTTTGTTTCATTTTATTTTCCATTTGCTAATGTCCTTTTCAATCTCCTTTATTTTTTCAGCATGTTATAGTTTTCTTATGCATATCTTTCACTTCCTTGAGTTAGGCTATCTTCTAGCTATTTAATGTTTAGAAGTCATTGGGATTGAATTGTTTTCCTGATTGCTTTCTGAGTGGATTTAAAGTGCTATTGATTTGGGGAATTGATTTTGTATTTTGCTGCTTAGCTGCATTTGTTTATTCTAAGAGCCTTCTGGTGGAGTTTTGAGTCTTTTTGACAAGGATCATGTCATATGCATTCCTTTCCTATTCATGTCTTTATTTAATTCTTTCCTTTACCTAATGGCCCAAGTTAAATTACCATGTACTATATTGAATATGAACGGTGAGAAACTCCACCCTTGTTTTGTTGTTCATGTTAGAGGGAATATTTCCACTTTGGTCCATCAATTTAATGTGAAGCATGACAGCATGGTGCTGGCAGACATGCTGACCAACAGAATAGAAGAATTAAGGATGCAAATGTAATGCCAGGACCTTCAGATATCTGATTCTTTTAGAAAGGGGCAAAAAGTATATGCTGGAGAAGAGGCAGCTCTCTGTACAACTACTGCTGGGAAAACATGTTATCTCCATGTAGAAGAATAAATATAGATTCATATATCTGTGTGTACTAAAATCAAATTAAAAATTGAACAAAGACCCAGAAATAAAGAGAAAAAACTTTGAGTGTTTTGGAAGAAAAAGTAAGTAAAACTCATAAAGACACAAGCATAGGAAAGGAGTTTCAGAGCAGAAGTTCTATTGCAGAAGAAATGATACCAAGAATTAACAGGTGAGATTATATTAAATTAAAATCTGATGTTTTGCATCAAATTTCCTGCTTAGCAAAGGAAAAACCAAAGATTGACAAGATAACCTAAAGAATGGGAAAAATACTTTTGCAAGTTATTCTTCAGACAGAGGACTAATATCAGAAAATGTATATAGAACTCAAAAAAATTAGACCTTTAAAAATAAGACCAAGTCAACAAGTGGGCACTGACATGATTAAACATATCTCAAAGAAGAAATACAAATGGCCACCAACCACATGAAAAAGTTGTTCAGCATCTATTTCCTTTAGAGAACTGCTAATCAAAACAACACTGGCATTCCATCTGACTGCACAAGGACTGACTATTATCTAGAACTAAAAAATACGCAAAGGCTAATGAAATTGTGTTGAGAAAGGAACACATCTATATTATTCTTGGGAAGGTAAACTCCTACAACCACTATAGAAATCAGTATGGAGATTCCCCAAATAGCTAAAAAAAGAAATTCCATTTGACCCATATATACTTCTGGGTATCTTCCTGAAGAGTGTCATCTTATTACAGTGATCATGCATACCCATGTTTAGAGCAGCAAAATTCACAAAAAGGAAATTATGGTGGCAGCCTACAAATTCATCATCAGAAAAATGGAATAAGAACATATGGTATATGTGCACAATGGTGTCTAGTTAGACATGAAAGGGATACATTTGAGTTATTTATAGAAAAATTAATGGATCTTGAGATCATAATTGTAAGACAAAGAAATCAAACACACAAGATTAAACATTGCATGGTTTCTCTGATGTGAGAAACCAAAATACAAATAAAGGGCAAAAGAAAAAAGACATGGTAGGTTATAGAGGAGACATTTTGGAAATGGAAACAAGATGTGGGATGGGGGAGAGGGGCAGGCTACGGGAAGAGGAAAGGACAAATGGTCAATATGCAGTATGTATATTTACCTGTTTCCCTAAATGTGTGTAGTTACTATGTGTCACAAGCATATACTAATAAAAAATTTTTAAAAGTCGATGATGTAAGTATTACCAGCCCTAAAGATTTTTAAAATATTTTACTCATGTGTCAAGGCTCTGGCAAATAGGTAGAGTTCCAAATATCCTTATACTACTATATGTCCTTCTTTTTCAAAATTGTATTGTAAAGAGAAAAAAAAAACCCACAAAATTTCAAAACAAGAAAATAAGAAAGTAATAAAGGTTAATGTATTCAGTACTGCTATTTTTAAATTAGTTACTCAGAGTATAAGATATCAGCATTTAATCATCCAAACAATATTGTACAAACTTTTGTTTTCAATGAATTAAAAAAATTAATATTACAGCTATCTTATGTTCCTATTATGTAATGCTTACATTTAGCAAAGAACTTTTGTTGAAAACTTTAAGTGTGTTTACTAATTAGGAAGTACAAGTCGTATCTCTCTTTCTTATGCCTGATTTTAGGAAAAATAGAAAGGAAGGGGCTATGATATGTGTCTTCATAAAGTTTGGGGGAGTACTTGGAATCAAACTCAGGACCCTCTACTTGCCAGGCAGGCACTTGTGGTATATCCCCGTCCTGAAGAGTAAAATTTTGGAGCTTAACGTATTTAAAAAATTTGAATCCAAGGACTTATTTTAAAAAGTAATTACCACCTATCATCACCATAAATATGTGTTGTGGTTATTTTATATGCTTAATTTATTTTCAAATAAAATATGTACTTACAAATTGTAAATAAATGTATCCTATAATTTAGCACTACTAAATTAATGTTACTTGGGTATCACTTTTCTCAGTAAAAACATTTCAGAATAACTCATGTTGGAATAATTCATTTAACTCTTTTTAATAATCAGGCATCTGACAGTTGTAACTTTCATTTTTATAACTATATTCATTGTTTTATGAACAATTTGATATACTTTAAAATAAATAGGGGTGTTCCTTTAAAGGTAGTTCTTTTAGTTCTAGATTTTCACATGGTGGCTCTGTCTCATTGTTTTCTTCGTTTTATTTTTTGTTAGTGAACTCACTTACTAAAGAAAGGAAAGCTCTTTGTATTTTTTCACCTAAGAAGTGTCTATTCATCTCAGATGCCCATTTTTGGATTGGTTCTTTGAATCTGAGGGGCCTGGTTTTTCAATTCTTTATGTGTTCCAGATAGAAGTCTTTGTCTGAGAGACAGTTCATTAAATTTTTTCCCACTCTGTGGATTTTCTTTTTGATCTTTTGGTGATTTCTTCTGATCAGTGTCGACACTCCTCAAAAATTGGGATTAGAGGGCCCATTTGACCCAGCTATCCTCCTTCTGGGGATTTTCCCAGAGGAATTAAAAACCGTACCACAGCGACATATGTGCACCCATGTTTTAGCAGTAAAATCTGTAATAGCTAAATCTTGAAAACAACCGATACCAATCAACTGAGGAGTGGATAAAAAAGATATACTTTTATATAATGAAGTACTATTCAACTATAAAAAAGGATAAACTCAAGGCTTTTATACATAAATGGATGCAACTAGAGACCATACTCATGAGTGAAATAAGTCAGTCTTGCATGTACAAATATTGTATTGTCTCTCTAGTTTAAGAAACTGAAAAGGTAAATAAGACCCAAAATCTACAATAAGTATTGCTAAAGGGAAAGAAACTGCTCAAAAAGAAGAACTCAGATGGGTGAAAAGAGGTGAAATAAAACTTGCTTGTGCAAACATAATCTTGTCTCCCAGTGTAACAAACTGAAAGAGTAAATAAGACACAAAATCTGCAATAGATATTGAGAAGGGCAAAGAAAGCTGCTCAAAAGGAAAGAACAACTGGGATGGAGGAAAGGAGAAAAGAAGGAAGGGAAAAGAATATGTGTGTGTGTGTGTGTGTGTGTGTGTGTGTGTGTGTGTGTGTGTGTACACACAAGATAGCAGACATAATTATACCACTAATTTATTTTAGATCATTGAAAAGATCACTTTGTGCTCATATTGGTTGATTAATTTTGCATACCTACATCTTGTAATCTGAGCAACTACTTTGGAGACATCAGTATGCAATCATTAACTACTGTTAATTTCTTATTATCATGTTTTAATGCTCTGTATCATTGCTTTCATTTCCTTTTTATCTTTCTCTTTCTAGAATAAATTTTAAAAAGAAAAAAATATATATACAAAAGGTAGATAAGATAGTTATACTACTGACTTCTTTTACTTCATTGAAAAAAGTGGTTTATGCTTGTATTGTTTGATCTGCTATGTGTGTGTATACCTTGCAATCTGAGCAACTACTTTGAAGATAACAATATGCAATATATTAACCACTGTTAATCTCCTATTATCTGGTTTTGAAATCCTGCATTATCGCTTTTTCTCTTTAAAATAAAAAAGAAAGAAAAAAGAAAGAAAAGCTGTTTGTGTGTTCATGCAACAATGAATTATTATCTGTACTAAAAATCCACTTCTGTCAAATACCAGCCTTAGACTATGTCACTCGTGTGACTGCATATTACTATTAACTTTCCTTAAATATATTCTTTTAATTATATATCTGCTTCCATAACATATGATTAACAATTTCACCTACCAAGCACAAAGTGAAAGTTGGTCTTGGATCAATTATGTGTTGATTAGCTTTCGAAAAAATATTTGTCAAATATTTAAGCATGTTTTCTTAGCAATACTTTCCCTGTGCTTAAAATGAACAAATAAGTATATTATTTGAGGCAAGTAAAATATGCTACTGCATGAGTATCACACTACAAAAATAATGTGCCTTAATCGTATTTCAACAGTATGCTTTTAAATACACATCATTACAATTATTCCAAAATTTTTATGCATTTATTAACCATCTGGCTCTTTTGCTGTGCAATAGATGTAGATTGTGCAGTAACTAAATTCTGGCTCAAGTATTGGTTTGTTTCTCTAAATTTGTAATTCCGTTTATCTTGTTATGTTTGTTTCTTATTTTGATCTAAAAGAAATGCAATACTGTGATATCAGTTTCATTTGCTTACTGGAATGCAAAAGCTCAACATCTGTGTTCATGTACTTAAAATTCATGTTGAAGTGTAATGGATTTCTATCTCAGCAACATAGAGAAAGATAAACATATTACTGTTCTTTTAATCTTAGGACTCAGATCCATGTGAGAACTGTGAAAATGATTGGCTTCAGAAAACTTGCAGCTTAAATGCTATGTTTTCTGCCTATACTGTATTAAATATACCTTTTTATTAATTGCAAAAAAAGGCATAAGAAATCTGTGATACTAGCAAAACTCTTAAGATTACCAGCATGGATCACTGAAGCTCCCCAAAGGAATTGGTGAAAGCAGAGGGAAATTAGTTCCTTTGAACTACGTACTGAAAATGTCTAGGAATAAAATTCAGAGAAGTTTTCATTTTGTAAATATGTGTTTTCTTTTCTGTGAGTATTAACTAGTATCTAAATTAATTTTTTTGTTCCTTTTTTTCCCTCACGAGATTTCCAATCTGGTCTATCTCATTTGTGATGATCAATCTGATTACAGTTAGCAGTTCAGACAATTTAGTTTTCATGAAACACTTTCCACTTGTGTTTGCTGGTAGAACAGTGCCTGAGAAAACATAATACGTTGACATCGAAAAGATTCTCTTAAGTTCATAGGCCAGTTTCTTTGAGAATACTCTCCTGAAAGCAGTTGATAGGAGTGGGAGACAAATAGGTACACAAGTCGGAAGCAGAAACTTAGAGAAGGAAGAGAAAGTTCAAATTTGACCTGTGCCCAGGAGTCTCCAAACAAACCTTGCTTCACTGGGTTAGTATTATGTACATCAGTGTAGCAGTTCATCTTTTTCTCTTAGATTTTAGCAATAAATGCAATTGCATTTTCCTCACCAGCATGTAGTGGGAACTTGATGTAAAAAATCCTCACATTAAAATATTACATGGACACCCACAATAAGGCTACCACCCTCACAAATATTAAAATTGGCAGATATTAATACAATCATGATATGATTTTAAAATGAAACTATGATTTAGGTAAACATATAAGCGTATGTAAGTTTGCACCGCACTCATATATTGCAATCTTATCCTTTCCCTAATTTTTTTTTTTTTTTTTTTTTTTTTTTTTTTCTTATTTTCTAGGTAAGAGGCCTTTGTC
>NW_004955417.1:19927597-19969461 GCF_000276665.1 Chinchilla lanigera
TTCACCTTTGCCTTCCGCACTGGGGTGAAGCAAGAACTGAGGAATGAGGAACAGGAGGGCCGTGCAGTGCTGGGGGCAATCCCCAGGTCTCCAGACCCCTGCTGTGACATTACACTGGAACTATAGGCATGTGCTAGCAGGCCCTGGGCTCTGCTATTTGCTTTTTGTTTTTGTTTTTTTTTTTTTTTGGTTTTTCTCTGGTAGCAGGAACCGAACTCACGACCTTGCGCTTGCCAGGCAGGCGCTTTTGCCGCTGAGCTAAATCCCCAGCCCCCCTTTCCCTAATTTTATAAGTGATGAAACACTTGCAGAGGTGGCATTTATCACTCTGTCTGAAAAGCAGATATTTGAGTCAGAATGATTTCTGACATATGTAATGTCCACACCCAGGTCGATTTCTCTGATGTCTAGTGGTTTTTTTGTCCAGCTAGTGCTCTATAATAAATTATCTGAAATTAAATCAGATACTCTATGTTGTTAGAGAGGAAAAAAGTGTTGTTCACAGATTGTCATCTCTTAGTCTTCTATTTAAAATAGGAATTCTAGATTCTCAGAAGAAGGAGAAGGAAGTAGTATACACAGCAAGTTGGTAAGATCATGCCGAGATTCAGAAACCTTTAAATTCTCTTGCTACCCCAGAAGCAGGCTCCTTTGATGATATTTGTAAAATAATTTATCTTTTGGATACTGTTTCCTGATCTGTACAACCAACATAATAATATCTTTAATACTCTCTGATAGTATTATAAAGATAAAATTTGACACACTTAGGAAACGCTTTGATAGCTATATGAAGGGACAGAATATTTCTATCATTAACTTTGTGGCACAGTTTCTGGTAAATTTCATCCACGTTCATCACTTCCATAATTAGATTTTTTACCAAGATCTTTCAGTTTTACAAGGAAAGTGAAAAACTGTAATGCCTGGATTTTAAAATAAGCAGGGTGACTTGGGCTCAGTCTTTCCTTTTTCCCCTTATATTAACTTTAAATTTCCTAGCCAGGAGTGGCGGCGCATGCCTGTAATCCCAGCACTTGGGAAGCTGAGGCAGGAGGATTGTTGTGAGTTTGAGACCAACCTGGGCTACAAAGTGAGCTCAAGTCCAGCCTGAACTGCTTAGCGAGACCTTGTCTCCAAAATGACAAAAAAACAATTTAAATTTCCTTATTTCTCATTATTTTAGATGTGCCTCTCAAAAAAAGAGGAAAAGGGACAAAAAACAACAGAGAAAATTAAAATGTGACACACCTTACAGAAAAGAATAGGCATAATAGTTTCTCTTGCAAGGTGAAAGAGTTCTTTAGTAATTTCTTGCACAAAATAACTCCAAAAGAAATTCTAGAGTTAACACAGAGACTGTGTGGCTTTGCTTCATAGGACCTGTGCCTCACCTCATTAATAGCCTTGAGTCATCAGTATTCACAAGGAATTATCATCACTAGTATGGCTCATAAGAGCGCAGGACCCATACTAGGATACAAGGTTGCTAAAGAAAAAGCAGTATAGTGGTTGGGGATTTAGCTCAGCGGCAAAAGCACCTGCCTGGCAAGCGAAAGGTCGTGAGTTCAGTTCCCGGTACCGGAGAAAAAAAGAAAAAAGGCAATATAACATCTGAAAGTCTGTTCATAAGTATCACATATGCCTATTCTATGAAGTGTAGTATAACTTTAATAATAATGACAACAAAAGGAGAATTTAATGCAAATCTCTCCAAAATTTGTCTGTCTAGGTGATTAGATATGTTGTCCCAACAGGTTAATGTGGTTTTTCACCTGGTCTATGTTCTTTGGAGACTTTCTAACTGGTACCTATGTACACCAATGACCTTTTTGCTGTCATGTTACCCTTTGATTTCATTTTTCCACTTTTATATAATTATTTGTTAATGACGTAAAGTATGCTATAGCTTATGGTCTTTATGTGTTTTGGGAAATTTATTTATATCGTAGCAAACATTTGTAATCTTTTGATTTTACCATTACATTTTTAATATGTCTACTCTCTATGCTCAAGATTTATCTTCCCCTATTCCACATGGCTAATTATAGAAATAGTAAAAATAATGTTACAAAAAGGGATGTAAGGTGTGATTACCTTGAGACTTGCCCGATCTCCATACCAGAAAAGACATCATCCTCACAGAATACTATAAGGTAGGGTTTAACTTTACCTTTTTAAACATAATATTTCATTTATCTTTCTTGAAAAAAGTGTCAGACCTATTAATGTTCCCATATTTATACACACATAGATCCTCCCTTTAATCTTCCTGCATATTCTGTTTAACTTTGTCTCCTAATCTCCCAAGCACAGTGAAAACCTGTAACAAAATTCAAGGAACACATTGCTGAATGGTTGTGTAGTACTTAATCATATGAAGAAGTTGCTGTCAAACAACTCTTGCCAAGCAGCATTCTAGTAGGCTAGTAAATTTATTGATACTTGCTCTTTGTGAGATTGTATTTAGAAAGAAAATCCCAAGACATTTTCTTCCTATTCCATGCATTTTTTTCTCACCCATGGCAAGAGTAGATTTTCCACCAACTCAACATTCAAACAAATAGTTCAGCATGTCCACGAACTTACCCCGGCCAGCTCTCCTAATATGTGGTTATATTTTCTTTCAATAATGGCAGAGTTCCTTCTATTAGCGTTGTATACTATCTTACTAATGGTCAAAAAAAATTAAAGAACCCAGAATTTGACAGAAAATGTCAGTAGTTTTCTTTCTGCCTCATTAATGTGTGTGAGGTCATTCTTGTTTTATAGTTAAATGCAAAACACCACATATGTTTCATAAACATAATTATACAATGAATATGAATCTATTCTCAGCATATGAATCATACCTCAGAAGTTGCCTCACTTGGAGATTTTATTATACTGAGTGGGTACTCTTTGCTGCTTTCTGAATATGTAGAGATACTGTAGTTTTTTCTGAATGACCTGTTGCTTCATCTTACATGAGTGTAAAATGAATTATACTGTTACTGAGTGCAAAGTCATTCTTTCCACTGACAATATCAACAACCAAGGACTGAAAAAAAGTGTTGTTACATACATCTACCAGTGTGTGGGATTTTGCTACACATGCTCACAATGACCAAGTCTTGGCATGATTGAAGCATATTTGACATATCTTTTATGATTATTATTGTTTTTTATGAGCACATGTTTGCAGTACATAATGAGTTGATTGGTCCATGTTCATACTGCATCTTAATTCTTTATACTTCACAATTCTTTTCACTCCCTATCCACTCACTATTTCACAAACCTTATGAGCTCAGGGTACTTCTGTCATAATCCTTGGTAATCTGCCCATGTCACCAGGACAGGCCCTGACTTATACTAATAGCCTCAATGCATTATTATTACTATGCATATCTGAAGGGAAATTTTCTGCTAAACGTATACCATAGTTTCATAATTAAGGGTAATGTTCAGAATTGTAATGTAATTCCCTTTTTGTAAGTACCAGATTTGTAAGCGTTCCTCATAATGTGAAAGTAGAAAATTATTTTTTGGGAGACTGATTTTTTTCCTCAAAATTTACATATTCTGAACTAGAGTAGTAAGTTAGTACAAGGGAAAAATACAGACCTATTAGCTGTTTTAGAGACCTGCAATAGAGAGACAAGTAAGATCAGAGCAGAGTAGACTAGTGCTATGATTAGTGAACCACGGTACAGAGGAGCTGGCCAGATCACGGACAGGGAAGTGTACCTAAACCATTGGCAAGCCATACCAGAGAATAAAGCTTGCTGCTAGCAGTGAGATTCAATGAACAGAGTACCACTGAATCTAAGGGCTCTTTTCACCAGGAAAAGATTTTTCTCAACAGCCTGTATGTGCAGTTATCTCAATGGCCTGAGTCTGCCTCAAAGTGGAGAACTGTGAGAATGGTTTATATGAAATTGCCCCACAGTGTGGTAGTTGAATAGAAATTCAATTCATTTAAAGGGAATTTTAAAAAGTGAACCTTCTCAGACACATTTGTCAGGGAAGTCACATTTATCACTCTGTATTTATTCATTTATTACCCTTCATGTACACGCATTTAGTGCATTGTATTTATTCATTCATATAACCTGCATGTATCAGGAGCTATCCGAGTGACATGGGTGGATTGTCAAAATGATGACAGAAGCAATCTGAGCTCATTAAGTTTATAAAAGAGTGAGTTAAGAAAAAGTAACTACAGTTTGGCAAAGTCATAGAAAATACATTTAAAAGTATAAGTCCAAAACAATTTTACTCTCCAAACCTTGAAGACTTTACCATCTTTAAGTAGGTCAGATAGGATCTTTGTTCCCTTGTTGCTGAAACTTATATGTAAAGTTTTCCTGCCCGAGGATTTTTCTTCCCTCCTGGCTCCCACTCTTAGATTACTGTTCTTGCTGCTACAATTTATTGACATATATTTGGACCTAACAATGTTCATTACAGTTATAATTACTCTTTCTATCCTTCAGGCTTTTTGAAGACAGGGTTATGACTGCTATAGATGTGATGAAAACTACAGTGAATTTTTAAATTAAAAATACGACTAAAATACTCAATGTCATTAATTCTCAAAACACTCCTCCTCCCTTCATGCTCACTTATCTCAACATCCTTGCCGTTTTCTAAAGGAGTAGTGGATGTCCTCTTCCATGAGTGGTTTAGTTGGCTGCCCTGAATCAAGATGAAACCTTTAATTTTCATGATAATTTTTATTTTAGGGAAGGGTCAGAATCCCCAAGATGGTGACCTGGTGAATAAGGGGATGAAGATGCACTGTGATGTTTTTATGATTCAGCAGCAGCATTCACCATACTTTTGATCACACCTTGTAAAAATACTCATGAAAGAGGACTTCCACCAGTGCTTTGCAGTGTAGCTGGGAATGGGAGGTGCAGGGTTTCTGTACAGAGGAAGTAAAAATGGCTAAAATATAACATGCATATGAACCAAATCCCTACTATGAAGGTAACTATTATGTATAGGATATCATACCAACAAAAAAGAATGCAAAAGTAATCAAAGGCATATAGTTTCAACAAAGAAAGGAAGAATATGGCAAGAATGATGAGTATGATGAATGTGTTTAAAGTGAAGAGGAAAGAGTATTTTTATGGGGATTAATGGCAATGTGCTTTTTACAGCAATAGTTTTTCAATTTAATCATTCACAGTGTGCTTTGATTGCTCTGCAGATGTTTACCATTGTCTACAATATCTAGCATGAAGCCTATTGTAGGGATGAAAATTATGAAGAGTTTGAATTGAATTCGTTATCTCCATGGAGGCACACCTATGGGATCCTGAGATAATAGGTTCTGTGTCCTCTGGTTTCTGATGTTTTCAACTATCGTGTGCACAGAAATTAAGGACAAGCATAATTACTACTGATGCCCGCTAGTAACTAGCTGGACTCCATTGCCAGTAGTTTTAAAATTGCCTTAATCAGGTAATTAATAGAAAACAATAACATCTGTTTACTTAGAGTAAGTTTGATATCACTTAGTATCTTCACATTTCATTTCTTTTTTTGTAGAATTATGGAATTGGTTAGAATAATCTGCAAACTTCCTTTTGGTTTTAGAAATTTTGACAATTCTTGTCATATCTAACTTGTTACATACAATTAAATCTGCTCATATAATCTTCATAGTCTTTATATAGTCCCAGAAATTTGTTGTCCTAGACTAAGGATAGGTTGCTGTACAATCATAGAATTATGGGTTTAGATATTTTGAGTCCAACATCCAGAGAATGAAATGGAAGAATTCTCTCTGGAAAGAAGAATGGATACAAAGGTAATCCAAGGTTCTCTGGCTTTCAGAGTACTAATTACTTTGATCTATTTCATTTTTAAAGACAACCTTAATTGAAATTATTTACTTTACAATGAAAATTACCCTGTTATCATTATCTTAACCTGACTTCCAGGTTTGGTTCTAATTCTGCTCACTATCTTATTTCTAGTCTGCTTTCACTGTGTTAACTTTCCAAGTGTTTGAAAATGGATATTATACTTTCTTTGACATCTCCTTTTACATCCTCCAGAGTTGTTTTTCCCAGCTAACTTTAATTTTTTCACTTGAACATTATTCTCAAAAATCTAAAGGTATCCTGTATTTTTTAAAATGTGCTTTCATAACACATCTGAAAAAATATAGAAAATTAAATTTTAATATAATTTTTTGACAAGAGATTTAGAGAAAAGTTATCTTTCAAAGAGTTTTAGTTTTCAATTTGGTCAGTGTCCAAAGACATATTACTGTATTTTTTTCTTTTACATTGTTTTGCTATGTCTTTAAGTTCCAGCCACTATTTCTCATATTTTAATGTGCATATAATCACTAAAGATCCATTAAAATGTGCAATCTTAAAGAGTCTGAGGTGAAGCTGAATATGCTCATTTCTGATACTCCTATGTCATGATCTTTTCTGGTTCTACAGATTCCATTTTGGGTAGCAAGTGTCTACACAGACTAACAATAAAAGTGAAAGTAAAAACTTGAAGTCTTCCTCGTCATGTGGTTAAAATATAAATATTTATTATCAAACCTGTATCAAATCCTATAGTGGGAGTAATGTCCAAAGTGTTTGAAAAAAACCTTTAAAGTAATCAAACAACTTGGCCATGGTATTTGATGACCAAAAAGTACCATTTTCTAACTCACTGGCTTTTTATGGACATTACTCTCATAAAATCTCAATCTGAAATAAAAGAGATGGAAGGAGAGTGAGAGAGAATGGGAGGGAGGGAGAGAGGCAGAGAGAAAGAGAGAGAGAGAGAGAGAGAAAACAGTCTGTGTAACTCTATTGTAAGTATTCCTCCCACAAATATGTTTCCATCTGTAACAGATTTAATGTTTCATAACATTATGCTTTTGTGTAGGTGGAACATTTAGTTTTCATTCTTTCCTTTTTCCTAGCAATATTTTAAAAAGTCATATTAAAGAAGAGTTAGACTTTGTAGATCCAGAAATTGTACATCCAAATTTCACCAATTGATGTTTACATGTTTGTTATTTCTATAAAATTAGTGGCTTTCTAAAAACAAACTCGGTGTAACGTATATGTTATGCTTTAGATTCTTAAAGAAGTCCTCCCAAAGCCTCAGGTGAGTAGATCCTTGTGGGGTGCTATAGTCATCCTTGGATTCATTCACCGATTAGTTCAGCAGCTAAAGGAGATGGTAAGAGATAGGGTTGAGTAAGAGAAAGGGCACCTAATGTGTAACCTGAAAAAATATATTCTCCCTTTCTGACTTCATCCTTCTATTTCTGCTTCCTAGGTGTGTTGGACTGATGCCTTTGCCATACTATTTCTGCCTTGGAGCCTACTGACCATGGAATGAAACACAAGCCAAAATAAATCTCTTCTTGAAGTTACAGGTACTGGGCATAGTGTCTCAGTTATAGCAAAATGACCAAGACAGATATTGGTACCTAGAGAGGAGTTGATGCTGTAACTATACCTGGTCACATGGTTCAGAATCCTTAGGAAGTTTATTCCAGGAGGAGTTCAGAAAGAATTAGAGATGTGGGCTATGGATCTCTTAGAATGCTGCAAGCCAATCTTGTTGGGAGAGTATAATCAGAGCTCAGAACACCAAAATGCTGGAAATAATAGAGACATTAAAGAGAATGAGGAGTCCCTTGGACTGGGTGCATGTGTGTTAGGCTCTGGGATAAAGTGTGTACATTTTCGCCATGTTCTGAGATTTTGTATGTGACTGAAATTAAAGGCAGGAGACAACCTGGTGGAAGAAATTCCTCAACAGTGTAGCTGTGGCCTGGGTGCTGATATGTGTATTTAGCCTGATCTGCAATGAAAATCAGGAACCAACATTGGACCCAAAAGATGCAAAATGTCTGTGGTTTCAACAGAAAGGAAGCTCTTGCAAAGTTGTGGCCATGGAGACTCTGGCTGCTGAAATGATTGTCATTAGAAAGAAGCCAAGTACTTTGTCTCAGGAATAGGAAAGATGGCTTAAAAGTTCCTCAGGAATCAGAGAAGCACCACCTTCCTCAGGTTCAAAAGTACAAGACCATAAAGTTTTCATTTACAAAGAGAGCTCCTGTCACTTATTCTGCTGAGATTCATTTCACCATGTTCAGCTGTCTTGGCACCCTGAGACCTCTACAGTTTGTGGCTCAGGAAAGCCTGATGACTACTTAGGCTGGCAATTGACTTTAGCATCCACATGGGACTGGTTTTGCAGGACTGTGGTATACAGGATTTGAGTAATCAGGAAGCCTTCACCTAGATTTTGAAGTTAGTCCTGAGAGGCCAGGCAGTGTGCCCCTCATAGGACAGTACATAAAGCTATATGCATTGGATACCACAGAAATTTGGAGATCCCAAGAGAAGTGACCATCTGCTGAGGAAAACCCCAGGCCATGAGCAGAGCTACTCTAAAGGGGAAGTCATGAGGACTGCAACCTGCCATGTCATAGGAGGCCTGCCCAAGCCCCGTGGAGCACATTTCTTGCTACCACAACACTGTAGTGAGCCAATCACCCCCAAAGTGAGACTTTGGAGGGATATGTTTTGTCTCAATCATAGCAGTTTGCCTTGATATGGAATTACATAATTCAATGTTCATTCTTCTGGCTTTCAGTTTTATTATAGTCTGATTTCTTTCTATTCCCCTACTCCATCCTGCTGGAATGGAATGTTTACCCTGTGCTATTGAACGTTGAAAGTAATCAACTTCCTTTTTCGATTTTTACATGGGCTCATAGCTAAGAGTTTGCCAGATGAGACTTAAAACCTGGGAAATTTTCAGTAGTACTGAAACTGGTAAGACTTTTTAATAGTCTCTGAAAGATGGACTACATGCATTTTATATAATGAAATGGACAAAAGTCTTTGTGGACCAGGGCCAAAATACTATGACTGAGACAAAATTTAGTTTTCAGAACCCTCATGTGTTTGCAGGGTGATCAGCTCACTGGGGCATTCTACTGATTAGTGGATTTCTCCATTGCTGACTTCAGTAAATATAGGTGTTGTTAAAAGGGGCCAGGCTGGAGACAGGTCACTGCAGCTATGACCTGAAAGACATCATTCTCCCTCCCCAGAATGTCTCTTCTTTCTCTGCTTTCTGGCTTGCATGGGTGGAGGCTCCTTTCTTCTGCCATCCTCTTTCTGTTTCAGAGCCTGCTGGCCACGGACTGAAATTATGAGCCAAAATGGACCTCTCTTCCTTTAGTGACAGGTGTTGGGTGTTTTGTCCTAGTTATTGGAAAAAAAGATGAAGACAGTGTGTGTCAACCAATCACCAATGGAATTCCAGTGGAAATTATTATGTCCAACTGATAACTCACATTCTATTGGACTAATATGCAATTGATAATTCTTATTCATTTGATGGCTATTTAGATATCCATGTTTGATTCCTCCAATTTATTCCCAAACAATGGCATAGTTGCAGACTTTGTGGCATACAGGTAATAATCATTAGATAATATTTAGCAAGTTCTTAACTACATAGTAACAATATGAATATTACAAAATATGCCCAGAAGCTACAATACTTTCAGTTTTTGAGGCGGAAACATCTTTGCACTTATAAACACAATAGAATGTTAATTATGAATGGCATAGTGAGTATAAATGAGATAAAGCATCAAGTAGGATTGAAATAGGACAAGAACATTTATTTGAACCACAACAAAGCAACAATGTAGAAGCAAATAAAAATAATGGACAAGTAGAACAAGTAATAAGAAAGATAGTATATACTAACCCTAGTATGTTGGTAATGAATTATATACATCTTATAAATATTAAGTAAAAGAGAAGAGTGATAAGATGGTATAAAAATTTTATATTACATTATATTTATAAGAAATGCCTGTATTCAACAATTATAAAAAGTTGAGTATAAAATGATGAAATATACACATATACATTTGCAGACATACACAAATACACAGACAAAAAAGTTGTAAATACAGATAAAAATAGAGCTACTATGTATTGACAAATAGCAGACAATATACACCACTATGCAACATGCACAGTTTTATAGGGGACCAGGGTTAAGGATGAAAAAGTTAATTCTTCAGGAAGGCAGACCAGTTGTTAAAGATGCATGTGTATATTAACAAAACCACAAAAATATAAATCAAAATGAATAAAAAATTTAAAAATTTATACTATTGACAGAATGATCCAGAACTGAGGAAATGCTATAATTTGCTCCATTTTTTGGCTAAGTTAGCCTGTCACATTTTGATAGCTGCTGGTAGAAGACACCAGACTTCTGAGTAACAAAGAACAGATTATCATCATAATACCAGAATTTCAGTATTTCCATGCACCGGTTTTCTGAACAGTAGCTTCAGCACTTTCTTGCATGATTTCTTAGAGGCTGATGTAAAACCTTGTGAATATCTCAACATGCAATAGGTTTTATTTTATTTATAGCTCTTCTGACCTCAGGAAACCTTAATATTTTTATAATAGGCAATAAGCATACATTCCTTTTGCTCTGGATAAAAGCTAGATGTTTCCCCAAATTTTTTATAATAAAATCTTTCTTCAAAATAGAGTCCAAAATAAAAGCAGTCAATATCAATTTTGAGAAAACATACAGAAGTCTAAGAGACCAACGGAAAATTATCAGGCCTTTGAATATTATCCACTCTTCATTTCTTGGCTTCTGGAAAATTCTCCCTTGAGTATACTGCATAGTCAACTAGTCAAATTAATCTTCCTGACAGATATTGGCATCAAATCTTGCCATGTAGAATTTAATTAAGCACAAACAACAGGACTCCAAGCAGAAGGATGATGTCAACCCTGAGAACTGATACCAACTATCCCCTTTAGAGACCCAAGCCGAGCAAACTGATCAAAGTTATAAACAGCATGACCTTGGAAAATAAGATACCATCCTTCTTCAGTGGGATGTGTGAATGACAAATGTAGAAGATTTGCAGTAAGATAGAATCAATACCATTTGTTTGAAATTAGTCTCTTTCTCTCTCTCTCTCTCTCTCTCTCTGTCTGTCTGTCTCTCTCACTCTCTCATTTTCAGTGAGTTGTAACTTTTATCTAGATGTACTCCTAAACTGTCATGTGCTCATAGGTGAGGTTTTATGGAGGTGACTGGATCATGGGGACATGATTTTTGTTGGAAAATAAGTCTCTGCCATATTCTCTGGCATGCTCCCTTGCCTTGAAGCCAGCTACGGACTGAAGCTTCTGCAAATTGTAAGTTCTAAATAAACCTCTCCCCTTTGAAATTGTGAGTGCTGGGTATTTGGTCCCAGCCACAAGAAAGTGACTAAGACAGATTTTAGTACCAGAGAAGTGGGGTGAATGCTATGATTACTGACCATGTGATTCAGAAGTCTTTGGAACTGGTTTTTGGGGTAGTTTGGAAAGGTTTGGAGCTGCAGCTAAAGAAGCAGCCCTAGAATGCTGTAAGCCAAGCTTGATGGGAGATTGTAGTCAGAGCTCAGAAGAGCAAAATGCTGGTAATAATGCATCCAGTAAAAACCACACTCAGAAGGTTTCAGTTAGGAACAAGCACTGTACCGACAGTTGGACAACAGGCTATGTGTGTCATGCCCTGGACAAAATGTGTCTGTATTTTGCTCATGTCCTGAGATATTGTTAGAGTCTGAGATTAAGGGAAGTAGACTAAATAATCTTGTAGAAGACAGTTCAAGAAAGTCTAAGGTTGAGATAGTGGCTTGGCTACTGCTGGGGGAGAGTGGGTTTACTCCACCTTATAGAGACAAGCAAAAGCAAAAGTTACAACTGAATGTTTCTAAAAGTTGTGAGTTTCACCAGAAAGGAAATTCCTGATTTGAGGGCCCACAATGCAGAGGACAGTTGTGTTGCTGAAAATATTAGCATTAAAAGAAAGCTGGGTGGTTTACAACCATACAAGAAGAAGGAAGCTTTGAGGGTATGTGAGAAACCAGTAAGGTTCCACCTTTCAGAGGATCTGCTCAAGATGAAATACTTTGCTTTGAGGAAGAGTCCCAGGGCATCACGCTCCAGATGAGAGGGAGTGGAACAGCTACATGCAGAATTTTTTCTTGAGGATTCAATTCATAATGCTCATCCATCCAGGTACTCAGAGACCCTTTCAGCCACAATAGAAGGAAGCCTGGTTACTGATTCAGCTGGCAGCAGACCTTAGGATCATCCATATGGTGCTGGTGTTATGTGCATGCAGAATGCTAGAGTTGTGGGGTGAGGGAAGCTTCCACCAAGATTTCAGAAAAGGTCCTGAGAGGCCAAGAACTGTGCTCCTGAGAGGGCAGTGTGTGAAGCTGTATGAAAGTGAAGCCAAAAAGTAGACTAGAGACCCCAGGATGTTGGAAAGTGGAGGAAAACCACAAGGAGTGAGCAAAGTCCAATCTTATGAAAATCCTTAAAGATTACAGCCACCAGCAATGCTAGAGGAGCTGGGATGACCAAGCCCTTTGGAGTTCACTGCTACAGATTGTCCCTGGTGCTAAACATGGAACTATATGCACTTGAATATTTACCTTTCTGGATTTAAGTCTTGCTCTGGCCTCATTGTTTCCTTTCCTTTTACAATAATACCTTGGTTAACCAACACTTTTCTTAAACAACAACTTGATTAGCAAACAGAAGCATTTGGCAAAATTCTGGTTTTGTTCAAGATCACACGGCCATCTTCCCTGCACCACATCAACACAGCCATGTTTCCCAGAATCATGGAATGAATTAAGTTCATGAACTGAGGTACCACTGTACTTCTCCCTTTTGCAACAGGAAAGTTTACCTGTGCCTTTGTATGTCAGCAGTACTATATTTAAATATCTATTCAATTGTACAAGGGCTCACAGTTAAGAGTTTGCCTTAAATCTCAGAGGAGACTCTGGACTTTGACTTTTCATCAATGATGAAATTGTTAGGAATTTAGCAACTCTTACAGATGAACTAAGTGCATTTTGCCTAGACATTTGCCCATGGTTGTTTAGGGGCCCAGGGGCAAAATATTATGGTTTATATCTAGATGTTCCCCTAAAGCCTCATGTGCTCATTACTGGAACTTTTGGGAAGTGCTTGGACTTTGGCTATGTGTACTCATTACTGGCTTATTCCCCTAATGACCCTATAGCTGGGTGTGATGTTGAGAGGTAAAACCTGTTGGGAAGAAATGGGTCATTGGGGGTGTGGCTTGGAAGGGTATATGTCCTTCCTCCTCTCTTAAGCCCTTTCTGCTTGCCATTCCATGAGCTCTTTCACCTCTGCTGTGCCCCTCTGCCATGTCACCCTGCCTTTGAGCCAGCAGACCATGGACTGAAGCATCTACAAACTTTGAGCCAGCCAGGGATATACCTCAGTGTCACAGCACCTACCTGGGAAGTGCAAGGTCCTGAGTTCGATTCCCAGTACAAAAAAAAAAAGGAAAAAAATTCACCAAACCACAAATAACAAACTGTGAATAAAAATAAAACTATACTAATTTAACTTGTGGCTGTCAGGTATTTTGTTCTGTCCAACTAACTAAGACACTCAATCTCTTCAAGTCTGTATTTCCTCATTAGGATACTGTGAATAATGATTTATCATTAGTAATTATTAGAGAAACATTAAATAGTAGATATGGTGAAAATATATTCTTAATGTATTAACCTATACTGTTTTGATTTTACTCCATGTATTTTCTCTGTTTTTCACTGAGGTAGTTTGTATCCTCTTTAATTATTCAATGAGGCATGACTAGAATAAAAGCAGAAAATATTCTGAAATACAGGGTGTTTTCTGACCCCAAATAAGGAAAACTAGTAGAATGAGTATGAGGAGTATTCCCATACTCTGAAAAGCTAGAGAAAATGTGAAATTTCTGGAGTTTTTTCATATCAATGGCAACAAAAGCAGAATAATATTTTGTTCCATTTGTATCTGACACTGTGGAAGAGGTTTATACATAGTGCATATTTAAGGCATTTAATAGTGGGACTCTGAAGAGATAGCCAAGGAAAAATAATAGCTATTTCTTGTTAAACTATTTCATCAGAGATGTCTTTCAATAAAATAGAGTTGTAGAATCTTGAACATTAATAAAATACTATATTTTCTACTAGGCTACATACCTGCTATACCATAATTCTGATAAGTTCTTTAAATAGTATTTCTAAAAGCTATATATTTGAGTGTCTGAGTCTTTCCTGAAAAAAGAATGTCAACATTACAAAAGGACAAGTTGAAAAACAGACGAAAGGAAGAGAAACCTTTAAAGCTTTTTATGAAGAAAAACCTTTAAACTCTCTCAATAGAAAGTTCCACCCAAGGCATTAAATATTAGAAATCCAAAAGAATGTATGTCACTTCAAAAAGAAATCTAAAATTCGAGTGGGAGGATTCTACCCTGTCCTCTGACAGACATCATTGACTTTTTTCAGAAAAAGATCCATGCTAACACTAGAGAAAAGCTTCTTGTCCTGATATTTCTGATGTGGGCTGAATACTAGATTTTGGTGAGCAAAAGAAATGTTTATGGGAAAAATAAATGAATGCATATACACACATTTGACAGGCAAAATGCACATTTTCCTAAAATATTAATAGCATTGCATTTAATAATAAAATAGTTTCAATTGTGCTCAAAGGTGGATGATTTTATTATTTAACATAAAATAAATTTTACATTTTTCACAAAATAACAATTATGAGAATGAAATTATTAACGACATTATACTCAAAATTATACAATACTGGTATCCATAGGCTTTCATTATGTTAGTTTTTTGGGGTAAGATGTATATCCTGGTGTACATTGTAGCATGATGAAAAAAATAATAGATTTGCTGAGAGGAGGGGTTTTTAGTGGAATTTTTTGTGGCCTAAATACTATCAGGTCATCACAGATGGAAAAATCACTTTGTCTTCAAATTATTTCAGCTTAATATATCATTCTATGCTACCACTATGCCTTGGATGGTAATCTACTTCCAGACAGGCCCAAGTTCACCAATCTGAAAACCATAAACTATGCTAATGTCATCGTTGAAAGAAAAAACAGCCTCACTAAATTGTGATCTCCTTCCACTGTGTCATGAGCGACACTTTTCATGTGAGAACTCGATAGTGGGGTACCAGAAATGAATTTGAGGTTGTTTTGGTTATTTAAGGGGCATTCTTTGGATTGCTACAGGTGGGTAACAAAGGGATGAAGCTCATGTATGGAGAATTTAAGTGTGAAAAATTTAAATGCATACTTTTTCGATATTTCAAGATGTGAAATTTTACTATAAATTGCGTGGATTGTTTTTGCTTTTGTTTTTGTTTTTTTACTTGGTAAATTTGGGGAATATGGGAAATATATTGTATCTAAAGAATACTGAAACTTCTCAGGGTTCCAAATTAATATTTATTTCCTAAGCCTTTTTAGCTTTGACTTCAGGAGAGGTGAATGAAAGCATTTCTTCTACACTATAAATTTATTTTAAAATCTCTGAAAATTTTGTGTTCTTTATTTTAAAAACTCTGATTTTCAACTAAAACAAAAGACACACTGGCTAAAACCAATAAGTCTGTGTGAATTTTTAAGGCTATTAAGTTGTTTTTGACTCATAACTTTGATTTTGTTTTCAATTACTGTATCATATTTCTTTATCTCCATCCTTAAAATAGTATGTATTAAGATTCACGTAGGGCTGAAGAAAATAAACAAACACATGCCAATAAAACTTTATTTGGTGTGAGAACTATGTGCAACCTTCATTTTACAATAACATCTTCACTGAGATAAAATCGTGTAACAAAATTTTCATAGTTTTGAAGTTCATCATTCAGTGTCTCTAAGAATGTTTTCGTCAGCATATTCTGCAAACTAAGTGATATAGATTCTCATCTTCTGTGGTCAGTTTTCAAGGTGTGTGCATGTTGTTACAAGTGTCAGTGCATCATTCTTTTTATTTCCCAAGTAAGATACTTTGTATAAGCACACTAAATTTTTGAAGAATCCTGTCATCAGTTGATGGATATTTGGGTCATTTCTACATTTAGATAAATGGTAAACAGCATTGCAATGAACCATAATGTGGGAAATTTTATTTGTACTTTTGTTTTCAATTCTTTTTGATACATTCCTATTACTGGAATCTCTGGATTGTATGTTGAATCTATATTTAACTGTGTGTCTGTGAGTGTGTGTGTGTGTGTCTGTGAGTGTGTGTAACATTTAGAGCAACTATTAAACTGCAGTGTTTTAACACATACATCCACAGTGCCCAAGGAGTGTACTCTTTCCTGAATCCTCATCAACATTTACTATTATTTTTCTTTTTTGCTTAACTATTTAATTGACATAATGTGACTTCAGTATAATTTTGATTTGCATTTCCCCATTGAATTAAGACATTTTAAATGCTTATTGGCCATTTTAATAACTTGTTTAATAACTTGGTCATTTTAATAACTTGTTTGTAGGAGAGCTACTGGAAACTTTACACATGTTAAAATTAGCTCATTTGTTGATTTTTGAGAAGTACAAGTCTTTATCTAATGTACATGAAAGTCTTAACAGACAATGACTGAAGAATATTTGTTCAGATTCTGTGGGTTGTCCATTCACTTTTTATGGTGTTCTTTAAGTACAAATGTTTGTAACCCTGATGAAGTCCAGATTTCAGTATTTATTTCTTTGCATATGCCTTTGGTATCATAACTAATTTTATAGCTTTCATTTTACATTTAAGTCTATTATCTGTTCAGCAATAATTGTTGTATATTGTGTAACATAATAATCAAGATTTGTTTTGGCATTATGACATTCATTTGAGAAACAATCATTTTTTTAAAAATTGATTCTTTTTTCCTCTGTTGAGTTGTCTGGTTGCCCCATTAAAACTCAAGTCTATAAAAGTAAGGGTTTATCTTTAGACTGGCTTATTTTTTCTGTTGTTGGATGAAGTGTTATGTACATGCCCCACAAGTCTAACTAGTTAATAGTGTCATTTGTGACTAGTATTTCCTTCTTCATATTTTGCTCACTTATTCTATTTGTTATGGAGGATGGGTTGTTCAATTAGCCAATGATTTTGTTGAATTTTACTTTTCTGTTAGCTTTTGCTTCCTTGTTGTCTCTTGTCTAAGGTGAATGTAGGCTCACAATCATTACATCTTCTTGATAGATGGAGGTCTCATCATTATGAAAAGTCATCCTTTGTCTGCACCAAAAACTTTTGTCCTAAAGTCTAATTTAATGTCACTATGGCCACGAGCTCTCTTTTTGTTACTACTGGCCTAAGGTATGATTTTATTTCAACTTATTTGCTTCCAAATCTGAACAGTGTCTCCTGTAGACAACCTTTAGATGAATCGTTTATTAAAACTTGCTCTGACAATCTGTCCTTTGATTGAAGTGTTTGAGTGATTAATCCACTTATGTTTACAGGAAATATAGATTAAGTAGCATTTTTCTGCTATTTCATACATTCTTTATGTTTTGCACCATATTACTCCGCTGGCCATTCATTGCTACTTTCTGTTTCTAACATGTGAATATCATCCCTTTGCTTGTTTTATTCTGTTATTGAGTTGTTTTCTTTCTGCTTGTCCTTCAGGTTAACCTCTATTTAATACTGAGAATTCCTATTGCAAATGACAGTATAATAACAGAGTTATAATTAACATTAATTTATTTTCAGTACTGTTTCAATGTAGATAAAGACTGTCTGCCACACTTTTTTATTATTGTTACATTAGTTGCATCTTGGTATATAATAAATCTATCAACAGAATTTTTTAGTAAGTGCTTTATGCAGTTGATTTTAAAATCAGAGAGGAGATAAAAGGAGAGTTTTTCTGAACTGATGTTCTTCAAGGACAGTGTTGTATACAAAACTTAAGAATAAACTCAAATCATAATTGATCCATCTCATACCTACCCATCTTACAATGATAAGGAAAATAATTTAGATTATAATTAATGTTCTTTTGTTTTAATATTTAGAACTCATTGCTTATCTATATTTTGATAAAATACTTTATATCTGGTATAATCAAGAACCTCTTGAATTGTCTAAAATTAGCATATGTTTGCTAGAAAAGATGTAATTGCTAAAAATATCAGCTTCCCTGATAATGTTTTTTTTTTTCCTAGAAAAATCTAACGATCAAATTATCCAAGCTGTTTGAAAGCATATTCTATAAAAATAGTAAAATCTTAGATAGCTAAGCACTGCATAACAACAACTAGCATGAAAATATTGGTGATTCATGTCTTTGTACAACTTTTTCATAGGTATTGGGAAAGACAGTCCTTGAGCAAGTCTTCTGTAGTCACTCTGTGTCTCCTTTTGTGTTTTAGGTATCGATTGTAACAGTTATGCATCTTAGAAGGGTACAATGATTCATTGTGTTTTTCCTTGTTTTAATAATCAAATTGCAAAAAGAGTCTTACCCATAGACAATCAAACATTCTTAATGGTAAAATCTTGGCAGTACAAATACAGAAACTGGCATATACATTTTATGGGACAGAGAATTTTTATGTTGTTTTTTTACCATTGTTGAAGTGAAAATATCATATTTCACATTTAATTTAAATTTATCTTTAACAGATGAATGAAAGATAAAAGTTATTCATATTAGTAGGGTACCCTGTGATGCATTGATGCATGTATATATTATATGTTTAAATCAAGTTAAACATATATATCTTCTTTAATATTTATCACTTTGTAAGGTTGAAAACCTTCAGAATTCTCTCTGCTAGCATTTTGAGAAGTGCAGCTCATCCTTGTTATGTATAGCCACTCAACTGCACATCAGAACTTCTTCATCCTACATTACTGTAACTTAATTCTCACTGGTTAACCTTAAACTATACTGGTCATATATGAATTCTCTGTAACTGCATAATTCCTTAAACTCCTTACCAGAACACATTATGTTACTGGACACTAAAAAGCTTCATATACCTACAAATTCCATGAGTAAAAGTATGTGTTTATGAGTGTTATTTGTAAAATAAGAGCTAAGCTATGGCAATAGAATTGAAAAAGGATAGAAACAGTTTAAGGAAAAATTATAAGTATGAGCTAACTTCCACCTTCAAATTAATCTATAATTCTATATGTATATGGAAAATCAGACCTTACAGAAGTATGTATTCAGTTTAAAGACATAAAAATAATTAATTTGAAACAATAAATACTTTTGTTTACTCACTGAATTAATAATATCAAAGAAAGAGCAAATAGTAAACCCATTGGTTTGCCCTGCATTACATAGAGAGTATACAGAAAAGAGCAAAACAGACAAGGACAACTGTTTTTGGAGTTTTATCATGGGATTTTAGAGAACAGTCAAGTAAGATTAGATGTAATCTTACCACTAGGACTTCCTTTATGGCATCCCACTTAAATGAATCCAGACATCAGATGTGGGAGTGAGAAAAATTCCCATACTTAGTTTCTGATTCTTAGCAAATTAAAGACCTTATTGATATTATTTAAGTTTAATCCATTGAAAACCAAAAGAGCTACCCTCTTCCAGATAGGAGTTTGAGAATATTACAGTGAAAAGAACATGTTGTGAGGATGAAGATTGTATTACTTTTTCAAGACAATATAAGCAAGTTTATAATGGATGTAATACCTCAGAAAGGTAGGTGGAGGGTTATCTCACAGTAACTGCATCTTTCAGGTAATCTTAAACATTTTTGTTTTTAATTTTGAAATTATAATTAAGTTACAAACGCTTTAAATTCAATGTGACATGAACAGGTTTGCATTTTTAAAATGTTCCGCTGGATACATTGTGGAGTTTGTACTGTTCTGAAAAGTTTCTGTAGAAGGCCGAGTAGGAGGAACCAGGATAGAAAGGTCAAGTGCTTGCTGGGAAAATAGAGAGTGCATGTGGTATATTCAACAGCTCTTTAGCACACAGACGCATATAGGGGACAAAACACACGGAAGTGGTCAAGGAACTGCTCAAATACAACAAAATGTAATGATCTTGTTTACTGGGATAAAATAGTGTGGAAGTATAACCCTTGTTCATTTCACCATAGCAACAATAAAGAGATGGGCATCTTCAGAATTGTGAAAACAACCAACCATATTTAAAGGGGTCAGAATTGTGCAGAAATAGAAGAAATCCACAACCATGCATGTAAATAAATTTAAGAGTGAATTCAAACTTCAGTGGAATTGTAACTCTAGAGTGTGACCTAAACCATACATTGCACGGAGTTTATTAGAATTCTTAAGGTGAAAAAGAATGTTAAAAGACATGGAACTTTCTCTCTGTAGATTTCACTTATTCTTTTAAAAAGGAAGCATGGGAAAAATGATAAGGTTAATATAACCTGCCTAATAAGAGAGGGGAATAGGTCCTATATGTAACCTATTAAAGTAAAAGAAATTCTTCAATATAAAGATTCTTATCTTTTAGCAATGTTAAGTGATCTGTTATCTAAAGATAATGGCTTTGTGTGTGTGTGTGTGTGTGTGTGTGTGTGTGTGTATGTATTTATTTATTTGTTTCTCTGTTTTTAGACAAAGTCTCACTCTGTATCCCTGGCTGTGCGTGAACTCACAATTCCCCTACCTCGGCCTTTTAATTGCTGACACTATACATGCACAACACCAGCAGAAACTATTAGTTTAAATAAACTAGACTGCTGTCCAAAAATATTTCCCATATGGAAACTGCTACATTATATTAAGAGCATTAATGTAGGTAATCTAACAGAACATAAATTGTGATTCCTGTGCCAGATACTTTTCAGGAAATTAAGAGGTAAATATAATTTATCTTTCATAGACTTATTTCTCTATTATGTAATAATTGCTCTAACTCATTTGACAGTTCTCATGTCTTTGTATGAAAATCATAAAGCTAAATTTTATATGTTCTTCTCAAAACTCTCACTGATTTCTAAGTTATGTATGTGTATAACATGGCTCAGGCATCATTTGATCAAATGGTCCTTCAGAGAAACATGATGTCTAATCAGTACTCATTACATTAAGCATAAATTATGGAGTTGGAACCTTTTCAGATACTATAAAATACAATTAATTCTTTGTATTATCTTTCTTATCAATGCTATTATTCTTTCCAAAGAATCAACTTTCCAAGGGAAAGTCCCAATTTCTTAGCAATAGTCTTTCTAATTTCTACAAATCCCCATCTACAATGATATTTCTTTTTCTGACTCTACATGTCAAAATCCATAATCTTCAATTTCCCCCTGATGGAATCAATAACCATAAACTGTAAACTAATATCTGGAACACTGATTTTTCACAGCAAATGTCATATCTAAAGAACAGTGCTATCTGTCACCAAATAACAAAGGATCCACAAGGGATTAACAATTTTTTATTTCCATCTCTGTTTTCAGCTGCATGAGAACTTGACATTCTACAGAAAATAATTTTAGGAACATGAATTTAGTTCTCTTTAATCTTTTCTAGTTCAGTGAATTTTTAACCTTTTCCACTCTTCATTGTCTTTACTCAGAAAAACCTTAGTTACTGTATAATATTTCTTTAAATATATTTCAATATACATTTTACAACAATGAAAGCTCAGAATGAAGGAGGAAAAAAAATCACATGTGTGTGTATGTGTGTTGCTAGGGACTGAATATAAGGCTGTCACACTGAGTCACATTCCCAGACCTTTAAAGATAGTTTTGGGCTGGGGATTTAGCTCAGTGGCACAGTGCCTGCCTGGCAAGCGCAAGGTCATGAGTTTAATAATTCCCAATACTGGGAAAAAACAAGAGAAACTTTTAGTCTTAAAACAAGCATCACATACAGCTACATTACAGACATAATAATTTCTTGAGTGACAAGACAAAGCAAAGAAAGAAAGATCAGTACCTAAATCTTACACCGAGAAAAGATGAAGCCACTCATATTAAAGAATCAATGCAGACTGGTAAACAGACTAGAAAAGACTGTCTTTAAGAAGTAAGACACAAGAAACAGGTGTTCTGCTTGGATATAAAAGTAGAATATTTTGATCACGACTCCCATACTAAAAAAAATCAGAAACTTAGAGCTCATAAAGAGAACATAAATCCTTAATAGGGATATAAAGCTAAAAGGAAAGCTCAGAGTGTACGTCTAGATGTGACCTACACCAGTGTGTATGTCCAGGATTCCCACCAGATTTCTGAAACCAGCCTCAAATTGTTCTTGGAGTGGTACAAATAAATGGTAGTTCAGTTACTATGAGACTGTGGACAGCAGTATAAGTCAGCTAAAAAGCAAGCAAACAAAATAAAACCCTACCTTTTAAATATATATATATCTTATCAATTCTATGTTAAACTTTTCTTTCTGAAATATCTCATCTCTACATTTAGCTTCTGAGGCCCAAACATTACAATCTTGCTATGCTGGTTTATGTGCCGCCTCTGTCTCATTCTAAGAGGTAGTTCCATAATTTTCTTGCAAATATAATTCTGCAGCAGTTCAATTATTTTCCTATTCTTGACACAAAGTATTGTTCTATCATGGTATCATAGTACTACTCAAAGGTATCATGCCTTTCCATATGTTTTACCTATTTTAGACGTGCAAACATCCAAATTGGCATCAACATTGAGAATACGATATCTTTATTCATAATATAATGGAATTGTCCACACCTTACTTGATGTCATGCTGAACATTGGCCCACTTGTTTTTAAAGCAAGAGCCAAAATCTTTAAAGCAAGATTTTTTGTGCTGTCTTTCCTTACCCTGTAGCTATCCACTATGATGAAACACTGAAAATTTCTTGATATTACCAGTCAACTAAAATGAACAAACTCCAGTCTGCCATAGCTAATTTTCCTTTTCATCTTTAAAAAGAAAATGTTCAGCAATTCAGTAGTCTGCCTCTCATCTTTTACTATTCAATTAGAGAAATTAATGTCTGCAGGGCATTTTCATGTCATTTACTTGTTTTATTCATATCTGTGCACCTGAAATCTACAAACATGTTCAATTTTTATTTGATCATGAAAATTTTAGTATTTTGATTCTTATGGGTTTTTTTGTTTTGTTTTGTTTTGACACTTTTCTGACAAGGTGGTGTCTCAGCATTTTCAAATTATCCTGTGAACTTCTCAGCCACTTATGGGTTTTTAGTGAGCTTTCTTCTTGACCTCACTGCTCAGCATTAATATCCCTATCTCTATCTCTATCTCTATCTCTATCTCTATCTCTATCTCTATCTCTATCATCTCTATCTCTATCACTGTCATCTATACCTATCTATATCATATCTATATCTATGAAATAATTAATGAATTAAATTTGCTATTAAAATTCACCTTAAAATTGAGTAAACTTACTGAATCTACTCCATGGTTTCATTTCTACCTGAGTAGAAATCAAAGCGACTAAAAATTTTCTTGACATCCCATCCTTCTATCTATGGAGTTTTTACAGTACACCTGGTGATTTAAGTTTCTATATGGGAAATGTTATGATCCTTTCTAATTTTAGTCCATTAAGAAAAGAAATGAAACCAGTGCTCAGAAAATCGAGTACCAATATGAAAACTCTGGTAATACATGCCATGAAAATATTCACAAAGTAGAGCTGGTCTCAGTAATTCATAATTCACTTCAAATGTTAAAAGGTAGCATAAAGATGGCTTATAATGGTCAAACACTGCATCTATATTCAAATCATTTGTAAAGACTTCTAACTCTTCTATTCACAGAAGACTAATCCATTTCTTTCAACAAAATGCCAGATTAACATAAAAATGAATTTGACCATGGAAAAGGCTATTAAATTCCTCCAAGAGTTTTAAACATGGATTTTGGTCTTTTCTTATATAATAGAATTTATAATCTGAGAAAAGGTGTAATGGAGTCCTATATGTCTAAAATGAGAATTTTCACATTTCTTTTAAAATGAAAAATATAAAAAAATTTGGGTAGAAATCCTGAGGATTTTACTTCATTTGAAATCTTTACATGTCTTGTAAAAAAACAACTAACTGGATTCTAATTGAATGAAACTGTTCTATCGTTGGAAGACAAATATAGATCTTAGAAGGCAAGTGGACATATAGGAAATGATATCGAAAAGGAAAGAAAATGCTAGATTTTCTGGTTTCTCAAATCATAAATGCTCATGCACTCAGTTAGAAGTACTATGAAGATTTATTAGGCAAAAGACATGATTCATTTTTCGTGTTCCGAATAAGTAGCAACAATATTAGTCTACAAAAATTTTTAAAAATGTGAATACTTAAGTCCATTGCATATTGGGAAGAGAAAGAACTAGAGACGGAGATTAGGTTTTGGATCCTAGCTTTGTTTTGTTTACTTGTTTGATACCAGGAATCGAACTCAACACCTTAAGCTTGCCAGGCAGGTGCTTGTGCCACTGAACTACAGCTCAGGCCCTGTATTCTAGCTTTGATGTTGTGTATAAGAAGCCCCCTCCATCACTTGATATATGATTGTATTTATTTATTTATTTATTTTTATTTTTTATGGCTATCAAATGGAGAATGCTACCACACTGGAGATTAAGAACACATTTGATGATATTTCTGTGAACAGGCATTCACAAAAATTAAGACCTAAAATGCATGATTTTGTATCAAAAACAATTATGAAGACATATTTTTTGTTTTGCCTTGAATTTCAGTTTCTTTAATTTATGGTGAGTTGAAAATATTATGACTGAACAAGTTGTACTACCTGATCAGCAATTATGCTCACTGTGTATTAGCCTTGAAATAGTGTTTGTGGAAGTGGAACAAAACACAATTACCATGCATCAAATCAAAATGAGAAGACATTTCAATTCCTCAGAAACGAGTGCACCTAGGTTGCATTGATAAAAATATACATATTTGTATTTTTGTCATGTCTAATATTTACCTCTGTTATGGTTTAGATCTAAAATGTCCCATAAAACTGTCATGTTTGGAGGTTGGGCCTGGTTGGAAAGGGTGGGTCACTCGGGGTTTAAGGGTGCATTCTATTCTTCCACTCCTCCTTTCTCTCCCTGCTTCTTAGCCACATGTCCTGAGCAGTCTTCTGCTGCCAGGCCTTTCCATCATGACATTTCCAAGATGGAGCTAATACCATGGACTGACCACAGTGTAACTGTGAACCACAATAAACATTTCCTCCTTCAAATTGTGAGTGTTGGGTATTTTGTGCAGTGATGGGAAACCTGACTACAATAGCTTCCCCATGTGTTTCCCAAGAATATTAAATGTGAGAACACATGGTAAGCAGTTTATGAATTAACAGTGTTACACTTTAAATAACTTGATTGATACTTTAACCTCTAATTATATAGTATTGAGAATTTAAAGGAAAAATTTAAGTAACATATACATAACATATATCATTATTTAAGCTTCCAATTCTTGGCCTAACATGAATATTTAATAAGTCAATAAATATATAGAAGATGTCCCTACCTAAATGATCAATGCATTATGTGAATGTCTTACATGCTTTGGAAAAGCCAGGAATATAAGATTTCAGAAGAAGTAGTTTCCAGGAAAAAAGAAAAACAGAATGAAAAAAACAAAAGAAAAGAAAAAAGAAAACAGAAGAAAAATGTAATCCAGTGCACAAAATGTATCTAAAATTGTACCTTCACTTAGAACAGTTGTTTTACGTTTTATAAATTCTTTAGCCTATTAGTCTGATTATCTATCAGTATATATGTTGTTTGTAAGAACTTATAAGATAAATACATACGTCTGAAACTAGGAAAACAAAAGGAGGGAAGGAAGAGGAAAAAGAAGGGAAATGAAACATGTTATGTACATGTACCAAACTCTCATAGTGAATACAACCATTAAATACTGCAAACAAATATTAAAAAAAGAAACAAGTGAAAATTTCATCTTAAACTTATGAAAGTATCAGTATTTTCATATTGAACTTGGTGCTAAAATTTGAAAGACTGTTGATTATTTCATATTAAGATTTTAAACATTTCCCTTGACTTACTTTTGAGAACTCCTAATGATCATACTCATTTGAATTCCTAGGAAAATTGGATTAATAATTTAAAAGTATATTTGCTTTTAATACTCTACTGTTCTTGTACATACAAAAAGTGAAGCTTTTTTCAAGTGGCAAAAATATCAACTAAGATAAACTTTTCAATAGACATGTCATTAAAAATTAAAGTAGGTGGTAAATATTCAAATGTCAAATGAATAATTAAAATTTCTTTATACTGCACTATCATTATTTGTCATACATTGTTTAACACAACATGTACAATAACACTGCATTACAGGTCAAAGTTTTTTCCTGGTCATGCGCTATGTTACATTTTATTTTCCAATTTTAGTTAGAAACTGGGTGTCTCAGTGATTTCTTTCCTTGAACAAGCAGAAATAGTGCCATTCTGTACAAACTTGGAGCACACCTTCATGAGAAAATTTAACTCATGTGATAAACGTACTTCAGGGTTTTCATGAACCACTGCTGGTGAAATGGGATGCACTGTTTACTGGGAAAATGAAAGGATCAAGTAATTCACATTGCTAGCCTATTTTCCCTTGAGAATAGAATCGTATGCACTTGACTCAAAAGAACACAATGAAATAATTTGGAATCATAATTAAAGAAATATAAAGATACTTGAAGGGTAGTCTAACAGCATTTCAGATTAACTCTTTGAATTAAATTAATAATGTGGAAGGCTTGAAATTACACACAGATAAGCTGCTTAAAAATTATGGAAACTTAAGCTACAAAATTAGTGAAATGGGAATTGTCCTTTACAGTATAAAAAGGACATATACTAGCCAACGAAATGAAAATGTAACACTGTTGTTTTCACATCACAATATTTTTTGTCATTACATGAGAAAAATATACAGTTAAGCCAATTCTGTCTTCTATGTTAATCAACTAATACCTGAAAAATTTCTTCTGGTTAATTCCCCATCTGAACACCTGTCCTTTTAAATTGCCTTGATCTCATTTTATATTTCCTTTGTGTGACTAAGTTTAAAAATAATCCTTCTGTTATATCCCTTTGTCCCCAAGCCAACATATTTCCCTGCTTAACAGTAATATTAATGACACTTTTGCTGCATTCCAATGTTTTTTTTCCATACTCTTGATATTTTTCAGTTTTTTAGTGAAGTTTCAATTTATAACTTTCTCAAATTTCATATTAGAGGGAACAATGTGATATACGCATACAGCTGCATATCTTCTTCCTTATAGATTGCTTATAGATTGCTTCTTCCTTATAGATTCCTTTTGATTTTAAATATAAGAATCATTTTCATTATTATATTAAGGAGATTTCAGATTTTATTTAATATTTCAATCTTGTACTTATAATGACATATGTTCCTTTTGAGTGTTATGTATTAGAAAGTTTTCTTTTCTCATGATTGGATAGTATTCTGCTGTACTTCTTCATGTATTAGAGTTTCATTTTTACATTGAATTATTTACACGTTGGAAACAATGTTGTGGAAAATGTGTGGGGAAATCCACCCTAGCCCCATATTTCAAATGATCTGATATTGCCCTCAAATGAAATACACAAAAAATATTCCAGAAAGACAAAGGAGACACTGAACTAACTCATAAATGTGGACAGGAAAATCCTTATGAAGTTATGCATTAGGTGTATCCTATGCTATGGATAGATCAGCAAATACCCATAATTTAGAAGTGAGAAAGAAGAAAACTTGTCATTGATCACATTCATAGTTATCCAGATGTATAGAAAACTATCCACCAAACACTTGAATTACAACTGGCCTTGCACACGTGCAACTTAGGTTATGACCAGAGTTTTAGGTTTAGCTTACCATTAAAATCTTCATTTATAACCAGAATGCTGGCCACTTGTGAAATTATAAACAAAGATTCGTAGTGCCAGAAAAACATAAGTAACCATCAACCTGAACCCAGATGCACGTGTTTGTGGACATGACTTTGGTCAGTACTTTAAGTTACTGCTATAACTATTGCTATCAAAATGGTCCCAAAAAATCTAGAAGAGAAGCTAAAGAAGGAAGGAAAGGTAAAGATGGCAATAACACAAAGAAAGAAATTGTAGAGGAATATGCGAGTGGCATTTGTGTGACTGATCTCACTAATATGCACAGCATGTCAAAATCCATTATCTCAACAATCTTACAGGGAAAAGATTTGTATAAGGAAGCCACTGTTGCTAAAGGTGTTCATCGAATTAGTAAGTCATGATCAACAATGTTAGACTCGGAAGAAAGGCTATTATTAGTGTGAACAAATAAAAGGCAGATGGCAGGTTATAGCTTATCTGAGTGTATACATTTTGAAAAAGCTAGAGCTATAAATCAGATCTTGTGAAGGATAATCTATCAAAGAATAATAATGGTGAAACATTTTGTGCCAGTAAGCTGTGGTTTCACAATTTTAAAGCAAGAAATAGGGTTCACAGGGTAATTAGAAATGGTGAATCAACCACTGATGATAAAAGGGCTGCTGAAAATTAGACCACTTTGAAAAGATGACTCAGATAAATGGCTTTTGCTCTCAGCAAGTTTTCAACTATGGTGAAATTGGCCTTTTCTGGAAAAAGTGCCCAAGAGAACATACATTACCTAGGAAGAGAAGAAAATGCCAGGCCACAAGCCTATGATGGACAGGCAAACTTTATTTCTAGGTACCTGTGTGAGTGGTGATCTCAATATAAAGTCTGTCTTGGTTTATCACTCGCGGAATCCTAGAGTGTTCAGAAAGCATAAAGTCATGAAGAATAGGCTAAGGCTTGTGTGGAGATCTAGTGCAAAAGACTGCATTACAAGAGTACTTTTTCTTGAGTGGATCAGGGAGGCTTTCTGCCCTATCTTTAAGATATATTTAGAGGACAAAGGTTTAACACTCAAGGTTCTCCTCATCATGGGCAGTGCTCCTGATCACAAACGAGATTTAGAGGAAGAATTGGCTGAAGTATTCCCATGGCTCTCGGGTGAGTTCCTCCCACCTAATACAGCTCTACTACAGCCTATGAACCAGCATGTCACAGCTAACTTTAAGAAGCTACACACCAAGGAACTGCTCCAGAAGTGCTTCCAGATGGTGTCAGAGACAGATTTAACCCTTAATGAGTTCTGTAAGGAAAATGGTAACATCTTTTCCTCTGTGGGGTTAATTGGGTCCTGGGCCAATATCTCTCTAAGGACACTGAGATCTGCCTAGAATAAAATGTGGGTTAAATTATATAGGAGAGAGACTTTTAAGGCTGTGTATGGGAGCCTGTGCCTCCAGTTGACCCCTGTGGTTGATGATACTGTCACTACAGCAGAGTCCAAAGGCTTGCAGGTAGACAGTAGTGATGCTGAGGAACTGGTGGAGGAACACTCAGAGGAACTGTCTACAGAGGAAATTCAGAAAGTTCAGCTGAGCAACAGAGGTGGGAGCTGAAGAGCTTTGAGAGGAAGGGGAGTATCAGCAATCAGTGTAGCAAAGTTTTTCTTCTGAGATAAAGGAAATCTTTAAAAAATGGACAGAGTTCCAAACATTTGTAAGGAAGACCCACAACAGAGAAAAAGTCAATCACCGTATTCACTTGCTTGATGACAATATTATGTCATGCTACAGAAAAGTGTTTAAAAAAAGACAGAAGCAGATAACCTTAGACCACTGTTTATTTCTGAAAAGGTTGAGTCTTAATGAACCAGAAGCCAATTCTAATGAGTTATACTCTCCCAAGAGAGAAAGGACACCGGAGAGGCAGATTCTTGATGTTCTTATGGAAGGGGACTCTCCTTCCAACTAGTAACCACCTTCCATTCCATCCTCCCTTCCTGCAAGCCAAAGATGTCAACTGGAATGGTGAGTACAGTATGGAACTCTTGTTTATGGTAAACCAGGCACATTTTATAACTTTTTGGTGAATACACTTCAGAAATTAGTGTTTCTGGTAAATTATGCACATCACAAACCCCTTTGTATTATGAAGAGATACTTAGGGGGTGCTTTTGGAGATATGGAATGCATTATGGGTATTTCCATCATTTCTTATGGGAAAATAGTCATGGCTTACAACCAGCCCTCAGGAGCGCATTGAGTTTGTAAGTCAAGGATCCACTGTATTTTATTAAGCTCTTTTGAAATAATGCTATTATCACTAAAATCTAGAAAACTTAGGGTACTATATACCTACCTGAAATATTTCCTTCTAACACGTAACGGTGTCTTCTATTGGACTTTTACAAATTCATTGAAAATTGCATAAGATATATTGAATGCAGGTGCTATTATCATGGAACATAATGCATATATGTTTCTTTTATTTTTCTGTTTTTTTTTTTTAATTTTTATTTTTTCAGCACCAGGAATCGAACTCACAACCTTGCACTTGCCTGGCCGGTGTTGTGCCGCTGAGCTAAATCCCCAGCTCCAGCATATGTGTTTCAAAGCAATTTTCTATATTATAATGTTTCATGTTTTCCACAGTATTTAAGCTGAAGTACTGACTCAAATTATTCATTAGCAATATAGAACTATTTTCTCCTTGCAGGAAAAAGGGCAGGTTTGCCTACCCTCTAATGTAAACCATTCCAGTTCCCTAAGCTTAGAGTGTGTCTCCCTCTCCCTCTCCCTCTCCCTCTCTCTCTCTCTCTCTCTCTCTCTCTCTCTCTCTCTTTCTCCCTCTCCCTCCCAGTCTCTCCCGCTCTCCCCACACCTCTCTCCTAAGGACATACAGTATTGAGGGAGGTCACTTGGTCTTCTTTTAAGTTTTAGAGATTGAAGCTCTAGAAACCCAAGTTTTAATTCTTTGGCCATTTCCACTGCTCTAAATAACAAAAAAAAAAATTCTTTTGAATTTAACTCATATGGGTTTTTGCATTCTTTCCTTGAAAATATTCAACTGTATTCTGCCATGCAACTGTAGCAGAAAAAGCTCAGAAGTTTCACAGTTCTTGACAATGAGTACGCACATCAAATTATAAAACATATGCAGATAGTTCAATTGTTTTGTTATTTCCTTGGTAGTGTGGAACAAACAACTGTGTTTAATCAAAATGATGGAAATAATACACTGTTATAATTTGCCCAAACTTTTGCTTTCAGTTTTAGTTTTTATCTCTTCTAGCCACAATATCTGCAAAGATGTTTGGTTTTGACCCAGAACCCATCTTATTGTTAGTAATGTTCCTATGACTTGTCTGTGCATTTACTAACAGGACTCAAAGAAGTGTTTTTCAATTAATTTCTGTACAAGACTCTGCATTCTTCCACAGTGTCTTGTTTTCCAATAAACTGGAGACTCTCCTTATACTCCGTCTCTGTCTCTAGCATTGGCGTCCTAGCTCAGAGCTGCAACATTTGAGGAGATTATTTCTCTCAACCGCTATGAGGATTTCGATTTTTATCAGTGGAAGAACATTGCACACAGAGGTGCATGTGGGAAAAGTGTCACTTCTCTTGCCTCAGATTGACAATGGGTGACCACGTTGAGAGCATCATTATTCCTGGGAAACGTTAACTGAGGTACACTGTGAAATTTCTTTATTCCCAGTCACTCTTGCGTAAATTGTCACGTAGATTTTCTTCTTTGAATAACATTTTAGACAAGACAAAAGAAATAGCAGGGTAGCAGTATCTTTTCACCATAAATAAAAATTGAAAAAGACCAAAGCACATGTTTAAATATCATAATATATGATGTTTATATGTAATATACATGACAATATAATTGCATATTCATGTAATACATGTAACAATACATGTAATATATGTGAGGGGACAGGAAAGCTACTAGCTTGCACACTGAAGACTGTATACAAGGAAGAAAGCTTTCTAAATTTTTCAAATGTCCCAGACATTTTAGAATCAAACAGTAAGAATAAAATTTTACCTTACTGCCTTATTACATTTTGATAAAAGGGAAATAAAAATTGACAAATTAATTTCTAAACTAAGCTCAGAATAACCTTTTCTTTCTAAACCATACACTGTGCACTATCAATTATAACAACTACGAGAATGGAAGGGCTTCTTGTGAACATAGCAAAATATCTCTGACATGCTATTCGAATTTTAAATTCATTATTTTCTCTCTCTGCATTCTAGCACATATATCAAAATAACTTCTAGTGCTTGGCAGATGTGACATATTTAACAATATACATGAAAGAAGAAAATTCAGTGTGAAATGGGACTAAATACCAAGTTTGTTCTTTTCTGGAATAAAAACTTTGAATGCCATCCTATCTTTGCCATGTGAATCACAAATATTAAATAGGTCATGTAACAATATGGTCAGCAATTTTATATTCTTGGTATTTTTGTCATATGGACAATTTTGTAATTTTTAATTGATTCATAAAGACACTAGTGTATGAAAAAAAAAGATTTTCAGCTAAGAGTATTCATGAAATGTGTAAATAATACTGATATATCATGAACTTTAAAAATAAAAGGTAAATATTTTTCTTAAGCTATAATCATGTGATGTAAATAAAACTACATGTATTATAAATTCTAAAGGACTAAATATAGGCCCTGTCTTCCTTTTAAGACATGGGGTTTTATACTTTATGAATGAGAGGTAGATTGGATCTTGTCTCATTACTAAACAAATTTTTAGACACTTTGTATATCAGTAGAGTTTCAATACACAATTTTTAAGCATTTGCAGATTCTAGAGATGCTTTTAAGTGGAAACCATGTTTATGAAATGAATAGAACATCTTCTCTACCCATATGGTTCTCTCATCTTATTTTGAGCACAAAATCCAAAATGGAAGATTGTAGTTCTGTGATGGGGTATGGACATGTCTGAGCACAGAGAGAAAGAGCTTTGAGCACTGAACCCAATGTCAGGTTCCACAAATAATTTCTGGAGGTGATGAAGACCTGCACAGTGCTTGGAAGAATAATTGGGCCAAGTGAAGGAAAGTGTACTGGATATCTTGAGCAGAAGAAATAGACTGAGTTAAGATTTAACTGTTATAGGAAAGTATATGAAAAAAATTAATGTATGTTCAAATGACTGTTTTTATAAATCGATACTGTGGCCAGGAACACAACTGGACAGATAGCTGTAAACCTTGTATATGCTACACTGTGCTAGAATGAGAAGTTCAAGATATTATTGCTAAATGTCTAATAGCATTCAAAGCCTTGATAATGCTAATCTAATGTAAATACACCAAAGTGATTTAGGTTTCCCTAATATAAAATACTTAATCAATAAATTAAATCCACATATTCATCATAATGTTGTATCTTGTATTCAGAGGCTATTTAGAGAAAATTTGATTTGCATCATTCTCAAAGGGGAGTTTGAACAATTTATTCAACCTGAATAAAAGAAAGAAAAGAAGTGTGACTGGAAAGTCATTTTAGTATCAGGATGATTCAGTAGTTAGCTAGGTTGATGATATGGAACTTCAGGGACAAAAGATTCTCAATTGACAAAAGGTAAAAGACAAGGTCTTTGCATATATAATAAGTTTCTGAAATATTGAACTTCATTTATTTTTAAAAGTACTTAAAGATGAAAATCCACTATTTCTTTTATGAGCCTACCCTAACTTTATTGCTGCAAACTATTTAATATATAAACTTTTATAATATAATCTTACCTTCCTGCAGCTCAGTTGTTTGGCCAGAAGCATAATTTACTGGATTCTAAATTGTAAACTTTCTATTAAATTTCACGGGAAATTTTTAAAGTTTAGGTGTTGAAATGACCCTTAAGATTTAAAAAAAACTTTAAAGTCCTTTTATATCCTCAGGGATAATCTTTTAATAAATGTGTGATCGAGAAGCAAGTGGAATAGCAAATAGTATAGTTATTTTTTCTGTATGAAATATTTTAAAAGAGCAGAAAAATACAGGCTAACCTACAATAGATGCAATATATTTTCTCTTTTATATTTAGTGTTAATGCATATTGTTAATAATCGCTTTAGCAATATATTTATTACTATATTATACTGCGTAAGAAATTTTTGTGCAAAAAATCTCGACAATGTGTAACTCTAAAAGATCTCTGTAAATTTTTATACTAAGATCAGTTCTTTTTAAAATTGTTGATAGTTACAGGTTTCCATACAATTTTCTGGGGTGAAAAAACCCCATGTAAGGTTACTGTGATTAGAGCAAGAAAATGACTGAAATGTTATTCGTGTGTTAGTGTTGTTACACAAAATTTTATGTTTCTGAATTAACAGTGGAGGTGATATTAATAGCATTTTTGATGGGCCAGGGATATAGCTCAGCAGCACAAGTGCCTGCCTGCCAAGCACAAGGTCCTGAGTTTGATTCCCGGTACAAAAAAAAAAGCATATTTGCTAAGAATGATTATTTAATGCCTGTATCTTATTTAGTGATATAGATCAGCAATCATGATATAATTACTATTTTATATTTGGGTAATATTCTAGACAATATTCATATTGATTTTATGTATGTTATTCTCTACTGAGTTTTCTAATATGTGTCTTCTAAAATTATACACCATCTCAAATTAAAGATAACCATTACATTTAATATATGATAATGTGTAATAATGTCTATATATTTATTCCACAATATACTAGATTTTATATTTTTGTTTCTGCAATAAATGATTCCCTAAATAATAAGAGGTCACATGGTATATTATTATATGCTTTTTCACCAATAAAGATTATACATCTTTGAAAGTAAGATGTATACAGATTCCACATTACAAAGTAGCTTTTATCAGAAAATTAAAATATATTTGAATTGTTTGGTAGGTATAAAGAGACATAAAATAATTTGTCATCATTTGTTCTATATAAAAAACATCTTAGTTGTTCCTGAAGTTTGATACTTATATAACAATATAACTAATTATATATGCTTGCTATTTCTCAAACTTACTGTTTCACATACCAATTTTTTCCTAATTTGATTTTATTAACTCTAAAATACAAAGTCAAAGTTCCATGAAAAACTTTAAGAAATTGTGACAAGAACTTTCAATATAGATAATAACAAGAAAAACTAAAGATACAGGGAGCTAGATTTGAACAGGGAAAATATTTCACACACTTTATAGTTTTGACCTTAAGATATTTATGAGAAAAATGTTTCCCAGAAATGACAAAAAACTCTTAAACGGTAGCAATATTGAAGCAACAAGGAATTTACCCACCCTACTAATTCTGATCCACCACAATATAAGTATAGAAACCAAAAATAAACATTTTAAAATGTGTAAGCAAATTGATTTTGACCGAAGAGTTAATAGCATTAGTTTGTATTCTATAAACGTATTCCTTAGAAATTGGAGATTATAAATTGGTCTTTCAGTATAGTTTGAAAAATGCTAATGGTGAATAAGCACAAATAGATTCTCTCATTTTACCTTGTCCTCTACAAGTTTAACGAACTTCATTCAGTAAAATTGTCTTGGAAAAAAAACTCTATAGCAATTATATCATACTACTTTAATGAGACTGCTATATGTTTATCTCAATGACCAGACACCTAATGGTGATTTCTAAAGAAATATATTGGAGGGGCTGGGGATTTAGCTCAGCGGCAAAGCGCCTGCCTGGAAAGCGCAAGGTCGTGAGTTCGGTTCCTGGTGCCGGAGGAAAAAAAAAAAAAGAAATATATTGGAAACATAATTTTAAGACATTAACCATTAGTCGAAGTACATAGAAAGTTGAAGAATTATTACCTCAGTATTATAGATGAGAAAAAATAACATTTGGCTATCTTCTCCAACATAAGTATTTTTATAGTAATACTGATTCACTGCATATTTTTAAACATTTTAATTGTGTAAAAGATTGGTTTGTTTTACTTGAGTTTCTTTCAGGGATAAAAAGATAACTAGAAAAAACTTGACTGAGTTTGTATTAAAGCAGCGGGTTTCCTTTTATAATGCATACTCCATGGCTCCACGGCAGGCTTTTATTCAGGATATGTAAGTGGGACAAAGACATCTATGTTTTAATACATCGTCCAGATGAATCTGGTGCGTGTTGTCTAGTATTGGAAAGTTGAGAAACACAGACCTATACATACTGTTATGGTTTGTATCTGCATGTCCCCCCAAATCCTCATGTAGTCATGGGGTGAGCTTTTAAAGTTTATGATTGATCCATGATCCAATGATGGGATTATGGGTGTGAGCGTTACACCACCCTGGGACGGATAGTTTGCATATGTAAGGAGGGAAAGAGGCTGTTTGCTGCCACTCCTCCCTTTTGCTCTTGTGGTTGCTTTTGCTATCTTCTGACACCATGAATGGTTGCCCTGTGCCATATGCCCCCTGCCTTGAAGCCAGCCAAGTGGGGACTGAAACCTCTACAAACTATGAGCTAAATAAACCTTTCCTTCCTTTATTTTGAGTGCCAAGTATTTTGTCTCAGCAACGAGAGAAAAAATAACCAAGACACATACCAACACTGTTACACAGAGATCTCACGAATTCTAATACCTAATGATAAAACTTTAGTAAGTTTAAAGTTTGAAGAAAGTAGTCAATAAATGAGTATACTGAGGGCAAGTAACTGAAAAATATGAGTCAAACATCAAGATCATCATGAAAACACTGCTAAACTATACAGCTCTAAACTTTAAAAGATATCTAATAGGTCAGTTTTACAACAGCATAGGTAGGCTTCAGAGATGTACTTTATGTAATTATGGATGAAAAGCTTGGAATTAAAATGCAGAGGAATAGTGTGTGTGTGCTTGTATGTGTATGTGTGTGTGTGTGTGTGTGTGTGTGTGTGTATGTGTGTATGTGTATGTGTGTAGAGGTTGTCTTTTAAATTCCAGGTTAAGACTTATATACTCCTTGACCTTGAAAGTACTACATCATTAGATGTTCAGTTACTCTTGCTGAAACCTGTTATGTGGACTTACACATAATGTAGGCTAACTGGTCTCACTCTCTCCCCACCCATTACATCTCTGGAACCTGTGAATATGTTATGCCATGTGACAAAAGGGACTTGGCAGGTGTGATTGAATTTAATGACCTTAAGATAGCAAGATTAACTTTTATTATTTAGATATGCCCACACTATCAAGTATTTATGAATTCCCAGAAACTTTCCCACTTGGAATCAGAGATCTGTGGAAGAATAAGGCAGTAGACAGACACATCCAAAGGGGAAACCAGAGAGATTACATCTCCAAAGGCTCAATGAATCTTCTGCTGGCTCTCAGATAAATGGACCATGGACAAAGGAGAGAGACCTGTAAGAGAGATAGCTGCCCTCTAGCAGAAAGACAGCAAGTAAACAGGCATCTCTATTCACCATCCCTGAGGAACTCGATCTTGCCAACCACCAGAATATGTTTAGAAATAGCCTTTCTCCCAAAGGTTTTTGATAGGAATTCAGCCCACTGACGTCCTTATTTCAACTTTGTGACCTTGAGCAGAGAATCCTTCAGAGACAACCAATAGGATTTTCACTTAAAGAACTGCAAAGTAACATATTTTATGTTGTTTAAAACTGTGAAATTTTTAGTCATGTGTCACTGCAGCAATGGAAAACTAGTACACATTGTAAAAGATACCTGTCACAAATCAATATCTGGTGATTGTGTGGCATGACAATCAATCTCTCAGTACTAGTGAATGTCCAGTATACTATATTTAAAGTTAGGACAGCAAAGCCATACACTTTCAAACAATTCATTCCCTAAGTCACTACATTCTCTATATTGTTGTATTTTATGAAAGTATAAACTAACCTAAAATATCTTTGTGTCTTGGTAAATTGAATATAATTTTTAAATTAAAGAACACTTAGCGAGGATTATTGCTTTACTAAGTTCTTCTTCGACATTACCAAAATTACACTTAAACTTTGTGTTTGCTATAATGCATATGTATAAATTAAGTTGAAAAAATTAAAAAGCACTCATTTCTGTGAACACAGCTTAGAAAAATAATGATCATTATAATCACAGTGGAGGAAAGTAAGTCTTTGATTTAGTCCTTCCCTGCTAGACAAAAGTCTGTTTGGAAGTATATTATGTAGAAAATAGTGTTGTAAACATCTATGTGTGCTATTATTCAATAATAGGAAATGGAGAAAATAATTTTACTCAATTGTTTGGTAAAGGATATTTTTTCCTAGTAAGAAATATAGCATTAGATGAAATAACATTTAGTTTTACTTTACCCAGATGCACAATATTAAAAGGAATATTGTGTTTCTATTTTATATATGATTTTTTGTGTGTGTGCTTTTTAAAAAAACATTATAGTTTGAATTACTTTCTGCTTTAAAAAGTAACCACCTATGGGCTAGGATGTAGCTCAGTGTTACAGTGCTTCCCTGGCATTTGCAAATCCTGGGCACCTCAAAAAGTTGAACGAATAGAAGGAAAAGTGACAAAGCATGTCCACTACTACATTTCTATCTCCCTGACAGTACTAGAGCTGGTGGGATGAATTTTGACATTACAGTACTAGAGATACGAGTTTGAACCTAATATGCTACTGCTGTGTTTAAGGGAGGGAGTTTTTCCTAATTTAAATGGAAATTTTATTGTTAAACCAGACAAATAAAATTTAAAAACCTATAATTTCTATCCAAAATCCTCAGGAATGCATTACCTTTTTGCCATTAATGGCAAAATTGGAAAACGTATAGATTATACACATTTCTTTTTGTCTTTTTGAGACGGAGTCTAGCTATGCAGTTCAGGCTGGACATCAGCTCACTTTGTAGCCCAGGCTGGTCTGGAACTTGCAATGATCCTCCTGCCTCAGCCTCCCAAGTGCTGGGATTACAGGTTTGTGCCACCATGTCCGGCTCAGATTATGCACATCTTAATACTATGAGCTGAACCTGGATATCACTCAATTATGAAATATTATTTCCAAGGAAAAAGGAAAAAAGGAATCAAAGGAAAAAATGGACATGAAGCTTTTGTAAATAAGGAGGGGAAGGGAGATTGAAGGGAGAGAATGGAACAAGGGGAGAAAGAGGAATCAAGATATCCAAATTCCCTATGATGAATGTGATCACTATGAATATCTAAAACACGCCAATAAACATAGTAAGACTTATAAATCCTCACACTAAAAGACATAAAGATCACAAATAGCCTCAAATCTGTTCAAGCCAGGTTTTAATGCCAAATAAATTTGCACTAAATTTCCAGAAATAAAAACAAAGTTTCAGTTTGTGAGCTTGTTAATTTTCCACTTGGTGGTTAAGCAAGTGAGAATCTGTGCTACTGAATCGGCTTTTGCATGAATGCAGTATTTCTCTTTATCTTTTCTTCTCTTGACTAACTTTCAAGGATAGATCACCATTTTGTTTTTTCTTTTCTTTTTTTTTTTTTCCTAATAGGATTCAAAAGAGAAACATAGAGTAGATTGTGTGTTGCTTGGATCGCATGACTAATTAAGTCTAACCTCCTTCACTTTCACATTTCATTTCTTTCTGTTATTTCTACAAATTCATATTCTCATCTCCAAAGAAAAGTTAAGGAAAGGATTTTCTTATCTCTAGGTACAGTGGCAATGGAAGGGAAAAGTGCACTACCTGTAGCATTTTAGTATACTAACTGATAAATAAGAAAGTGAAACTTGTGACAAAATTTAACATCGCCAGATGAATTTTTCTCTTTTGGTGTTGATTCTTCTACCATGGACACATTTGGAGAATCTGGCTTGATTGCATTAAGCTGGGAAGGGGTTCCGAGTACGTCTGCATGACTTACCTTCATAATACACTTTAAACCCGTGGGCACTCACTGCAAAGTCACTGGTCAAACGCAGGGAGAACACAGACTTGGTGCTGGTCACTGGTGGTGGCAGGTGGAAACCTGTTAATCTAAAAGAAAACAGAATTTATTTTAGTGCCATTGTCACTTTATCTATTAGAGTTAAGGAGAATTAAAAGTTATGTTGTCAAATTTTCAAGATATATATATATGTACATATATATGTATATACATATATATGGCATTCCATTTAGAAGTCACTCTTCAAAAGCAATTACTGTGACTACATAAGCATTCATTTAAGTATGTACACGGGTGTTGCTGTTTATGTTGTCTATCCTATTTATCATTCATCTGACAATCTGGATAAATTGAAACTTTGGGAAATAAGGAGTTGTGAGATTATTTTTGAGCACATTTTATGCCACTTGTTTTAAAAGCTGTGCCTTTTTGTCAAATGCATTTCTACTCTATCTTGACAGAGAATGTATATTTAGAAAACTTTAAGAATGAAGAAATGGAACTGAAATATACAATACTAAATATAAAATCCTGAAACAAAAATGAGTACAAATGGGCAGTGAATTTTTTATTCTTTATATTCCAAAATTTCAGTGAGTTCTGTGAAATTGTAGAGAATTATATACTGATAAATATTTCACAAATGTATGTAGCAAATATTTTTGACACTGTTTATAATTTTTTTCTTGTTTTGATAAAAATTTTTGCATATAGCTACAAACTTTATACAAAAGGTGATTTAAAATTTGAATCTTTCTAGAGATAATAACATTAACAAGAAGAAAATATGCATTCATAGGACGTTATATTTCTAAAATCCACCAAAAAGCTAACATAAGTTCTAAAACTGTCTTTTATATTCTGTTTTAGACATGTCTAACATTTTAATTATTAATTTTACTTATTGATGTGTACATAAGAATTACAGATAATGAGATCATTATTTTTCATTTACTTGATATTGTTTAATATTAAATATGTATGATTAATTGATACTGAAAATACTATGTATTCTCATCACTTAGCAGCAGTGTTGAAGATTGTTTTTCTCAGATTGGCTTTTACTCTAAAATTCTTAAGGATACAAAGAAATTGTGTGGAGTAGATCTCTCAGTGTTAACCTACTAAGTTTAAAGCAAAAATTGTGAAAATCGTACTTCTTGCCTCACCTTGAAATATCCACAGAAAAAAACTATTGCATTTTTAAATAAATAATAATTTAAGAGAAAATGACTACATTTCCCAAAAAATGAATATTGCATTTGGCAGGTTAATATGGACAGATCTACTCCACAAGATCTATTTGTATTTTTAATAATTTTTAAAAAGCAGATCTGAGAAAAACAAACTTGAAAAATGCTGCTGAATAATGAAAATACATAGTAATTTCAGAAGCACTTCATCTTACGTATAGTTGCAGTGTAACTTTGCATGTCTGGTGTCTGACTCACTAGAAAGCATCTATATTCCCAGGCTTAATTCATTTTCAATATTTTGCAGTATATTAGTTGATGAGTGTGAAGAACGTCTGGACTGACAGATATGTATCGAGAACAGAGAAGGAAATGGACATACTTCCTTCATGCTGCACAAACACCTACAAGTCCCTTGCAACACAGAATTCAAAATCACATCCATGAATGTTGTATGCCCTGTACCGTCACTGTCCATTGGCGCACCTTAGTCTTGGGATGCATCTTCGTTCATGCATTTTCGAACCATCATGCATAGGCCATGTGAAAATGTTCATCGCCTGAGTTACAGAGCTCTTAGAAATGTTGATACATTTCATTACCCAGTATCAAAAATTACATTTGTTTTTATTGCTACGGATCATATCACAAAGATCTTTAAATGTGGGGAAACTGCAAAAGTTATGTGGCAGGTTGAAGATTCCAAAATGTTTATTTTTTTCTTGAAAGATTAGATTTACCATTGACACCAAATGCTATGTGTTTTTTTTCTTTTAGTGTCAGACCAGGGATTTATCTTTTCCATCTATCTATCTGTCTTCTATCTATCTATCCATCTATGGACTAACAGAGGTCGAAAAACACATAGTTCACCTGTCAGTCCTTGAGTCAATTACCAAATGTATTCCACAAAAAAGGGATAGTTCTGGGACAACTCAAACAATTCTCTACTTATTTTTCCTTGAAACAGTAATCATATATTTGATGGGCACAAGAGGATGA
>NW_004955417.1:19971396-19972657 GCF_000276665.1 Chinchilla lanigera
AAAAAAAAAAAAGAATTAGAATGAAACATCTTTTTACCATCAACATTTTGATATCCTTCATTTTTTAGATATATTCATATAGTTGGAATATGCTGTAGGTCATGTGTATAATTCACATATACAAATGATTGTGGGGTTATTAATCTGTGCATAACTATGTCTCAATTTGTGTTTATAAATATATTCAACATCCTTTCATAACATCCTTTCTAAATATCCTTTCTAAAGTTTATATAAATGAAAAGGATCCATAATACTCAATTATCACAAATTGAACATGTTTTGAATGCAGAAATAAAACATTGTCTGAAATACTGAAGCCGTCTTTAGTTTCCCTTTGTCATTTTTCTAGTCCTCCTCAAAGGTCACCAGCACTCTGACCTCCAACCAAACAAGGGAGTTATTCATGTCCATGAGCTTCATAGATATTAACTACATAATAAAATTATTCTACCTTGAGATTCTTTGATTCAGTGTTATATTTGTACTACTATAGCAACAGTATAAATGTGTTGTTCATTGGTATTTGCAAATATAAAGATTAAAACTAAAACATTTCTCAACTTTGAAGTTCAGAGTAGTTTATCAAAAAAAGATAAGAAATATTTATCATAAGAACAGGACAGGTCACTTTTCAATACACATAGAAAATTTTTGTTTTTTATTCCAATGAATGAGGGAAGATGTATGTCTTACAGAGTTGTATTATTATGAGGACATGCAATAACTTTTTTGCTCCTCTAAGACATTGCCTATCTCATTGGACAATAAATTCAGATATATTCCAGTAACTTTTTTCTTTAGAAGATTTCATTTTGTAATTTCAAATGTGTTTGTGATCTTCACTTCAGTATCTCTCATTTGTACTTTTTGCTTCAAGAATTCAGTTCCCTGGGCCTTACTAGCCTCACATTGATACTCTGACAATACAGACCATGTGAGACGCACTCCCTAAGTACCTACTCAACTAATAAATGGAGGGGTAGAAGGATGTGAACGCTATCTGAACACTTTGTTTTTCAAATCAAGAATGGTCTTACGAATGTGAAGGAACTGCCACTGTTAAGAAAATAAAAGAGTCTCTTGTATCATGAAAGATATTTCAGATAGATGTGCACGAAGTGTACAATCTCCCTTCCACATTTGAGGTTAATATTGTGGAGAAAAGTAGCTTTTCTATGAACAAGAGGTATATTGCTAAAACTTATTTTCTACAACTTATTTTCAGGTAAAATTAATATTTTTGCATCTTGAAATTATG
>NW_004955417.1:19973572-19975277 GCF_000276665.1 Chinchilla lanigera
TTTGCCGCTGAGCTAAATCCCCAGCCCCAAAATTTTTAATGAAGTAAGTATTTGTAGTTCAAACAGGGACACTCAAGTACAGCTGAATTTCTTTGTGGAGGGTGTTCTATGTGTAGAAGTAAAGAACACAATGACAAATGACTGCTAGCACTAGTTTGAGGCAATTATGTTATGCTAATGTACTAGAAGTTTTATTAATCTTTGTATTTTGTTTCTTGAGGGGAAAATGTCAATGCAGTTGAAAAGGTAAATAACATGTCAGTACTATAGAAATGGTTTTGACTTTGTGACCCACTTGATGATATCTCAGGGTCTTCAGAGATTCATGAACCACATTTGACAACTTCTGCTCTATAGAATTATATTGTGTATCTATTACCATTTCTTCATGCATTCCACCAATAATGTGCATTTCAGTTCTTCATAATTTGTCTAATGTGTTTCCATCAATATTCTTGCACAAGTCCTCTCTAACCTATATTGTAGCAGTTTTAATAGACTCTAGAGTATATTTCAAGCTTTTAATTTTCCTCTTCATGCTATAACCTATGTCCTGCCGGGTGCATAATTAAACTGTTTTCCAAATTTTTTTGTAACTTTTTGCTTTGGCTCTGAGTTAGAGGGCGATCTCTTAAACTATAAGAATATGCTGTAGCTGTAATTATATTTGGTTGCCAGTGCAAATCTTGATTTTTTTACAGTCAGATAACATTCTTGGCATGAATTTAATCCTTTGAAATTCACTTGGTTTCCTTTACGGGTCTGATATTATAAAATGCATTGTGAGCCTGATTTTTCTTATAAAGAAACTTACCCCAAACTTGAACAACACCTATTATTACCTCACAGTTATGTAGGTCTGCGCAGCATATAGCTCAGCTTATTCTTTGCTTAGAGTCTCACAAGGGTAAAATTAAAGTCTTGGCTGAACGGCCCGCTGGAGGCTCAGAGCTGTATGAGCTTATACTCAAAGTTATAAGTGTTGCTAGACTTCAGTTCCGTACAGCTCTAAGACTGAGGTTACCTTGCAGGCAGTTAAAATGGAATTGCTCTCCACTCCCGGCCCCTGCCTGGACTCACTCCTTGGCTTGTGGTCCATTCCGTCTAAAGAGCGCCAGGGGCAGCGCCTTTAGCGCCCTGCGGGTCGGTTTTTCGTCATCTTTCTGCTGTTGCTTCTTCTCGCTGTTACATGCTCATGTAAATAGACTATGTTCCAATGTATGACTTAAATATGCGCCTTTAAACATTTATAGCCTTAGCTCTAGGCACACAGGTTCTTATGCCCAGGGATAGATTGAAGTCACAGTTTCTAGGGGAAACTATTCTGCCAATTACAGTATCTATGCAGTGTGTTGCTCACATGTGTTTATGAATTTTGTGAACTAGTTTGTAGGCTGACTACATTTTAGAGATGTGATGTACTACTTACTGAATGGTACCTGTCAAAATTTCTCATAAGACTATGCGTTTTTATATTTTTATTGTATCTTATGTCCATATAAAAATGTTTGTGTTACAGTATTGGATACTGTAAGTTTAAATCATTATATTTTCTGGTGATTTAATAATTTGTGTTTAGGAAGTGTCATCCAACTTCTAGTAATGACTGCATCTAAAACTTGACTATTTCTGTAGTGGTGACAGATGAGCCACTTTCGTTTATTAGAATTAGAATGAGGGGCTGGGGATTTAGCTCAGCGGCAAA
>NW_004955417.1:19976827-20023431 GCF_000276665.1 Chinchilla lanigera
AAAAAATCACAGTATTGTATGAGTAATGATATTTTTTCATATAGTTTTTATACTGATTCAAATATTGGTAAAATTTAGTGCTTTGTGTATACTATTAAATTATTGCATTATCATTTAAATTTCCTTCACACTGATACATGATGAAATCACACAGTAAATGACACTTTTTCTTGGAAAGTAGTACCACAATGCAACTGTATTTTCTCTGACTCGCAGTGCGAGAAATGACAGCTTGGAAATGATCAGTAACTTGTTTAAATTCATACAGCTGGCAGGCAATGGAACAAAGATACAAACACATAACTCCCGCCTCCATTTCTTTCTTCACTATGGGTATTCCCATGAAGGAAATGATTTTTCTGTGAAGGTAAAATGCATTTCCAGTTCATCTCTGTTTCTCCATAATCCCATAGAACTATCCTGACAGTTGTGCTATTGATAGAAGCATAATTTTACCTAGAAAGTATCTTCCAGTAGTCCAGGCTGGCAGAGACTGGATCATGAAAATCACTGAGCTAAAGGTGAGGCAGGTATTAGAGAAAAATTATTTGGTTGCAGTTTTTCATATCTTTACAGCAAAAATCACCAGTGGATAGCAGAGATATTTCCCACTGGAAAATTAAATAAGATTGATGGGAAAACTGCCAATCTTTACCAATCATGGAGTATAAATTTCCTTCCATATTATTTTTAAGAAAAGTCAAAATTAAGAAATGGTGGCCAAAATAAGGGTAAAATATATTAATTTTTCTAAGGAGGAACTTTGTGTGATTGTAATAATCACCATTTTCTCTCACTAGAAATTTGTTTTTTAAAAATGTACATAAGGTGGGCATGGTGACATATGCCTGTATTCCAGCACTCAGGAGGCTGAGGCAGGAGGACTGGTGTGAATTCAAGGCTCTCTGAACTACACAAGGAGACCCTGTCTCAAAAAAAAAGAAAGAAAATGTGCATAAATTCAGATAAAAGGATAATTATTGAAGCATTTAGCTTCAATAAAAATTCACATAATTTTTTTATTTTCACATTTCCTTATTATTTCCTGAGTATCTTGTTATAAATCAGGTTTAGCCTATAACTATTATTCCAGAATAATGACTCATTTGATAAGGTGGTCCAATATATTGGACTTTTTCATCTTTTGTTTAATAGTTTCTGTTTATAAAGCATTTATTTCTTTTTGCCTGTGTAGATTCTCAATCTTTATCATTACATTTTATATTTTATTTGAGAATAGTCTGATTGGTTGTTCTTTGTTATATGTATTAAATATTAAACAATTAGATATATGGTCATATAAATTCTTATGCCCCTTTTGGAATGAAAGTATCCCTGAAGCATTATTAGGTAATACTATTAAAATTAGTAAGTACAAAATTAATAGAAATTTAAGTTGCAACAAGCCACCTAAGATGTCATTGTATATGCTTTTATAAATAAAAATTTATTCATATAAAATTTATTCTAATTAATTAGAGTTAACATGCCATATCATAAATTAATGTGACAGAAAACTTCAAAACATCATGTGTGGTAGATAAGAATAATACCTGTCTCATTTTGTACATACATTTATTTATTTTTAATGGTAAGTTTTTTTTTTGAATGTGAGTCAAGAATGATTTAATCTATGCTATTTGTAATAGAAAAATCAAGCTATTTCAGATATATATTTTAATATATTGTGTCTCTCAGCTGATTATAACATTTGGAACTTTCTCCAGAATAAGAATGAAAATGAAAGCCATAGTTTTAATTAAAAGATTAATAGCTTACTTCTCTTTTCAATAACATAGGAGAAAAGTTGACATGGAAAGAAAAGCAGGAAAGACAGAGGGATGACAAAGGAAAAATAATGAGGAAGAGACAGTAAAGAGGAAGAAAGCCTGGGGGTGGATTTTGAAGAGTTTTATTTTATTTGACTTTTTCATCTTTTTGAAGCAGGGTCTCTCAGTGCAGTTCAGGCCGGTCTTAAACTCACTGTGTAGCTCCGGCGGCCTCGAATTCACAGTGTTCCTCTTGCCTCAGCCTCCCAAGTGCTGGGATTACAGGTGTGAGCTACCATGCCTGGCTGAAGAGTTTTATTTTAAATTAAAAGTGATCTACTTGGGAGGCTGAAGCAGGTGGATTACAACTCCAAAGCCAGCCTGTGCATCTTAGCAAAACCAATGGGAAGAAACTATACAAAAGCAAAGAGGAACTGGGGTCGGAAAAGGAGCAAGAAGGAAGGGAAAAATGGAAAAAATACATGATAGATAAAATAGTTATACTAATAGTTTCTCTTAGTTCATTGAAAATAAAGGTTTGAGCTAATGTCATTTGGACAACTTTTCATGCCTATATCTTGCAGTCTGAGGACCAGGAATTTAGCTTAACATGCAGCACCTGCCCTGCAAGAGTGAGGTCCTGAGTTCGATTCCCAGTACCAAAAATCAAACAAACAAAAACAGCAAGGAACTTCTCATCTTGTACTCTGAGTAACTACTTTGAAGCTAACAATATGTAATGTATTAACTATTGTTATTCTCCTATTGTTTTGTTTTATTACTTCCATATAATAATAAAAAAGAAAACCTTGGGATGTAATCCAATGAGTATTTTTGGAGCATGCTGAGACCCTAAGTTGAAGCATCAATAATAGAAAGAAGTGGTAATATTACCAAAATCCTAGAATGTTCAGTATTTTTGGAGCATGCTGGGACCCTAAGTTGAAGCATCAATAATAGAAAGAAGTGGTAATATTACCAAAATCCTAGAATGTTCAGGCTTCCAATTATAAAACTCAGGATGAATGGCCGGGTATAGTTTCAAGAGCTTCAGAAACTTCACTATATTTCACTAAATATTGCATTCATGGTGCGTTTGCCCTTTCCTCGCTCTCTGTAGTGGGCTACTGTTAAGAAAACTGTTATAACATGCGTATTCTTGCAGTAATTTCTCATGACTCTCAGTAAGATTTCTGCATCTGAATTATCTAACAGCTTTACTTTGGTTCAACAGTTCTTAAAAAAATGATGTAGGCATATACAGGGAATTCTCTGCTGAAACAAACTACTAACCTCTTTAATTTCAAATTGAATAGAAAAACTATGGGAACACACGGGTAGTGAAAGTAATGCTGCTCTCTCAGAATGAAACATGCACACCCTCTTGATATTGGGATACATGAAGCACAGCACACGAAGTCATGGGACGGCAAGTAACATAGGAAGCTCAAAATACAATGTTTAAATTAAAAAAAATATTATAGTAAAAGACACATTACCATTGATCTGACTCAAAATATTTCTCCCTCACTTTGAGCACCTTTATACCATCCTGCTCATCACTTTCTCAAGCAGTTCTGGAAGTGCTCTTTCCTAAGTGACTTAGAAGGTGTAATCAAAAACATACTGAATGCTATGGCTGAGTGGCACACACAGGAAAGATGGGCTCATAAAACATTACCAGGTAGTTTAGATGTATATTAGACAACACTATCTACAAGTACAACTTTAGGAGGTTTGCTCAATGATGAAACTGCCTAATGATGAGTTTCTGAGAACATATTCCTGTTTTTGAGGGATGAATGAGACTTGAGATTTTTCCATTTCACATTCAGAAATGCCCTTTGGGTTCTACAAATAATTGAACTCACTACTGATGCTTTGCTTTTCCTCTTTACAAATTCCTGATTTCCTAAAAGTTAGCAAAGGCTTTCATTTACCATCCCGCTCCAGCCTGATGCTCACAATTTTCATTATTAAATATCCTCATGCTTGAAGTATTTCATTTTTTGTGTCTTCTGTCTGAATCCTGAAAGATGTACATAAAGAGTAAAACCATTACCTCTTGAAAATTTAGCTTCTCTCAAAAATAGAGGTGGAGAATATGCTCAACTCACTATTGCTGAAGACACCTTGTTTTTATACACCATTTTTTTCAGTGATGTTGGAATGTGATCTTTAAAGTTAACATTATACCAAGGACCCAGGCAATGTATAACTAGAATTTGTTATTCAAATGACAACTATTTCAATTGTTTTTTTTCTGCAGTGGATACTTCAAAATCCCCTTAATATTTCATTTAAAACTTTTCAATACATTGAATAATTAATCTTTAATCTTATTAGTGACTATAATTCCAAAGGCAATCTAGCTGAATTATTGAAAAAAACGGAAATAAAGGGAAATTGTGGTAGGCAGTTCACCAAGGCTAAGCATTTAATTTTTTTAAAGTGCCTTTGCCTCATACATAACTGTGTTTAACTTTTTCTTTTAAAAGATTTGAGAGTTTTGAGAAGCAGTTGATGCTGACAAACATGAACTTATATTCAAATACGTATAATTGAAAAACACATATGCAGTGGATTGATAACTAGTGGTCAACTTATAACCCCCAGATGAACTCAGTAAGTGTGGTGCTGGGTGTGGGAGGCCCACCTGGGGACTGTTGCCAGCAGCATAAGAGGCAGAACTGGAGAAGGAGAAGGAGGCTGTTGGGAGCTGAGAGAGGCTGTTAGGAGCTGGCAGAAGCTGTGGGGAGCTGTTGGTTGTTTTGGAAGAGCTCATCATGCTGGCTTTCCTGATGAACTTGGCTGTTTTCATCCTCCAAAGAGCTCGGGACTTCCTTGGCACTGAGAATGGCTACAGTTCACTTTGGGGGAGCTCTGGTCCTCACTCTGAGTATTGCTTCCTGGATCCAGAGGGGAAGATGGTGCACTGCCGGCCTCTTGGAAAAACTTGCTGAGTTGGCTTCCCTGATGGGAACTTGGTCATCTTGATCATCGGCGGGACCTCACTGATGCTGAGGTTAGCTATGATACCTTTCCGGGTAGTTCTGGTTCTTCTGAACATCATTTCCTGGCTCCAATGCAGATCCCTCAGCCTGCTAGCACAGATCCTTCATCCCTCTGGCACAGACTTCCTAGATTCCACCACTGACCTTTGGGCCTTCACAGCACAGATCTGTGAAACAGGTCTGCGTGAGATACTGTTATGGGCTCTGGGCCTCCAGCTGGATTCATGGGAAGCATCATTGTGGGCTGTATTCGGCTAGACTCATGTAGGACATTATTTCTGGATCCAGGCCTGAAATTTTGGAATCCAGCTGAATTCCTTATCTGTAGTATGTGGACAGATTTCCTTCACAATCTTAGGTGTACCATTCTTTAGTGACTATTATATATAATCGTATAAAATATGTGTTCTATATTGTATTGTTCCCCTTGCAAATATAACCACCAAACCAACATAACATATGAACTATTTTTTAACAATTTGATATTAAGCAAGTGTCTTCCCTCTAATAACATGGGGCCTAAAAGAATTAGGTGGATTAATGCCTGAAAAAGCCAGCAAAATGCCTAGCACTTGTCAACATTACTATTGTCGTAATTATTTTGATGACAAATACACTCTGTTCATCTTTAACAAAGTCACATCCAGTTCCAGGTCTTGGAAGGGAAGACACTACCTGGGATGAATTTCAGTGCAGATGTTTACTACTGTGTGATATTAGCAGGTCATTTTCTCTCCCTTGTTCTTCACTGTCAAAATATCATTGAAATGTCACCTGCCTCTTAAGTCTGGAACTCACTCAAGTCGGTTAATACAATAACATCACTTGCAACAATGCCTAGCACTTAACAACCACTACAGAAATCTTTGCTACTGTTGCCATCCACTCCTGAGAAAGACGGCACATCTGAGCACTGCAGTTGCTTCACACACCTTGCAGAATTTTCTTCCTGAAGTATCCAATTATTGATAATTACAACAAAATCTGCAGTATTTGAGTCAAATGTAATCTTTTTTTCAAGTAGAAGCTATTATGCTCTCCTAGGTTGTTTTCCCCCTCCAAGCTTAGAGTTCCTAACTCTCAGCATTTCTTTTGATCATTTCTATGTAAAATTAGTAGAGACCCATCACATGCTGTTTGCTTAAGGTAAACTTGAAACAAGATGATGATCAACAAGGAAATGAAAGCAATGAAGGATGTGCTCAAATACACAGACGCACAGAGAGAAAGACAGAGAAAGTAAGAAAGAGGGGAGAAAGAGACAGAGACAGGGCAAGAGACAGAGCACAGAGAGGGAAAGAGAGACAGAGAGAGACAAAGAGATCAAAGGAGAGAGAGAAGGAGAGAGACAGAGGGAGAAATAGAGAGACAGGAAGTGAGGTACAGAGGGAAGGACGGAGGGGGCAGATTACCTATGTCTTTAGGAATTTAAACTTGTGTCTAACTCCAGTGATTTTCCCCCATAAACATTTCTTTTGGGTATATTAAAAAAATCCTTGACAACATTCGTCTATACACCTTAGCGTGGGAATTTTAAAGTATTTCTTTATGATTCACCTATGTTAAGAAACATAAAAACAAAACCAGAAAGCATGGCACTATAAATGCAGACTTTGCATGGTTTTTCCATGTTGGCATTTGTTTGTTTAATCTACATGTCCAAATTACTAAGAGTTTAACTCAAAAATTTATGGCTCTGCTATTTTCTAGAAAGGTATTAATATTGAATTTGCAAAAGATTTAACAAAACATCCAATATACATGGCTTGTATTATGCAATAAAATATGTATACATTAGAAGTGTGGAATTTTATTTTTTCCAAACATTGAATGAATTATATATACAATTTAAGCTACTATATAATGCATAATACATAATACAGTTCTATCTATCTATCCATCATCTACCAATCTATGACCTCTTTTGTTTGTGATATAGACAAAGTATGAAGATATGATTTTTAAATTAAAAAGTCAATAAATATTTTGTGAGATTCTATGCCACTTATCAGCTTTGAGACTTAAAATATGTGTCCACAAGGAGTACCATGTCTCCCAATAACACAGAACATCATAACTGAGAGTTGGCATAAAGTTCTAGAGCAATATGATCAAAAATGTTTTGATTAAGATACGATAAATTTAATTTAGACACTTTCATGTTTAGGAAACTTGTTGTTCCATTTTTCAAAACAGTTTGATTCTATTTCCAAGTCATCATCAGAGAGAAGTGACTGAAAACATAACAGTTACTCTAAGATACACAAAAGCATTCGTTATCTCCCCTGTTCACAGCACCAGTTTCTCTAAAATTATCATCCTTGTACTTGGAGATGATTAGCACTGTGTGTGTGTGTGCGCGTGTGTGTGTGTGTGTGTGTGCACACGCTCACGTGCACATCTCTACACAACTGGTGAATAATATAGATCCTTAAAAACTTTTCTCCTTGTCATTTTAGGTTAAATAAAATTATAATTTCTCTTCATTGAAATATAACATAAAGAAAATACGAATGTTTCCAAGCAGTGACATAGTGACAGAGATTATATGTACAAACATTTACCTACTTGGTCAGTTTAGAAATTACTTATAAATTAATTTAATAGTATCATATGACTATTTGTATTTTCTTGTCCAATGCAAAATCAGTCTATTGATACACATTAAAATAATAATCATATTATAGCCAAGCATTTCAAATTGGACTACTGATTAGAAAATAAATTACTTTTAATACTATAATGAACTGGTTTACTCTTTGTGAAGTATTTTTTTAATTACCCATTCATACAGTTAAAAGATAATAATTGTGAATTTTTCCACTTCATGACATTGAAAATGATTAACTACAAATATTGGCAAGTATAATTATATAATGGCATAAATATTTGTTATTTTTAATAAATAATGTCTTCTTTTATTTTAACGTTCTACTTTCACATTTCTAGAGGTTTTTGTGTGGTATTTTCTAATATAGGAAATGTCAACTTGAGCTTATATTGATCTATAGCAAATATATATTGTAGTTTTTCAGAAAACTAAAAACATGATTTGAAATTGGATGAAATGTAGAACTGTGTCCACTATTTAACTGTTGTAAACATTAAAGTCTCCTACAGGCTATATAATTATTTCCTTTACCTGTCCATTAATTTATGGAATTTGAATTGAAGTATAATAAAGCAAACCATCAGAATATTTCAAACTCTACAATTTGCACAATATCTATGGTAAGAACACATTAGGAGAATTAATGCAAATTTATTTTTAACACTAGAAAGAAGGAAAGTCATTTAAAAATCATATATTTCTTTAACAAATTAATGTATGTCCTCATTGATAAGGAAAGCTACGGTAAATATTGACCTATTTAACTGCAATTTATTTTTCTAATTTTTAACTTCCTTGATAACAAATAGAGTAAAAAAAGATTGCCCTAGAAATCCTAGATGTTTATTCAACTATTAAAAGTCACGAATGGATCACATACTTTCTATGGTTTAGTAAGGAAGTACGAATGATTATCTGTACCTAAAAAGGTATAAAATCATCTATAATCCAAGAGCTGCATGGTAACTTCTCTTTGAAATAGCTTATTTTAATATGAAAAATTAAAAATATAGAAAGTAAGTACCAATAGACAAATATCAATGATTATATTATAGTGGTAACAATAAACAGGAAAATAAACAATATTTATATTCACATTCCTCAAGAGTCTTCTATTTGTATTTCATGGCCAAAATTAAATGATGTAATTTTTTAGTAAATGACCGTAGGCTTAGGAAGTAGCATTTCTTTACCACATTTTGTTATCAATAATCTGTGCATGGAACTGATTTAATAATATTTATTTAAATGATTGCTATAGATTTTTAAACTATAATGTCATTTCCATTTCTTGAGCTGTCTGATATAGCTCTAGATGAGTTGCAATTTTACTAATAGAGTACAGAAATTATAGAATTAGTGTATTCTAATATAGAATGAAATAATTTAGAAGTAAGCGATTTAAAGGTTTTTTTTGTTTGTTTGTTTTTTCTTGCATTACCAGGAATCGAACTCAAGACCTTTCGCTTGCCAGGCAGGTGCTGTGCCACTGAACTAAATCCCCAGCCCCTAAACAATTTAAAGTTGTAAACTACCAGAGTCCTATAAAAGAAATCATTGCCAAGGATAATATCAAATAATCATGTTTATAGCAGCTTAAAATAATTCACATTCAAAATACGAAAATATTGTCTCATAAATGGTAAGAAATGATCCAAGAGTTATTTCAACAGTCTAACTTTAAATCGTCAACAACGATTTAAATGAAAGAGCAAACAGATGCATGTTCATACACTATGTGTTGACTGCCATATACAGAAACTAAATACTATGAAGACAAAATTAGTTGTAAATTTAAGCTGGACAAATATCCAGGGGATGATCATCAATTGTGTTCATCAGTTCTCGGGAACAGAGAAAGGGGCGGACTTCATTTACACTCTGAAATACTTGCTGATTTTATGAATAACCTGGGAAGTGCTTGTGAATGACAAAAACTGTACTTAAGATAGGGTAGGCTGTTAAGTACATTGTATTCACAGTTGTCAAACCTAACAAGTCGTTAAATTTAAGATTTAGAAATGAGTGAAATTTCAGCAAAGTTAGTAGGAAACGGGGCAAAAGCGAGAGGAGAGGTGGGAGTGCAGCGAGGTGATAGGTGAAACCTGAAAGCCCACTCAGTTTTCACTGTAGCCAAACATAACGCTGTTCCAGCAGGCGTCCTATGTTGTGTCATATTTAAAATGCTCTGGGGGACGTTGGCGGTGTAGCTCAGTGCTGCAGCACAGGTTTAGATTTGAGGCCCTGAGCTCCATCCCCAACGTCCCACAGCCCGGCACCCAGTCTCAGGAAACATGTCTCTACGATGTTTCAGTGATAAATCTTTCCAACCAGGATGCATCGGCACTGTACTGGATACTTAAATGCACATGCGCAGGAAAAGAGCTGGTCTCAGTATCTGATTACTACTTACACTGTCTCGTCAATGTAAGCAGTAATCAACATGTCCAACTAAATTGAAGGATCGGACATTGAGAACTAGGAAATAGTTATCACTCCTCCTTTCTCGCTTTCTTTGTCTTCTTTTGCTCCTGTGAACCGTGCGAGTGTTGACTATGCCAACTGTGCAAGTGAAAGCGTGGCTTTGCTGATCCCAGCTTTGGTTACTGCAGGTACGCCTTGGTAGAGCTAGTAGAGTTGAAATGGCCACGTTAGGGCCAGCTTCTAGTGGGTAGAGCACCCCTGGCTCCAGGATCAGCGGCTGTCCCCTTCCATGGCAACAGTGCATGGCATTGCTACAAGTTTTCACAAAACACAGCAGTCCGTGTATTCTGTATATTGGAAACCTTTGCATCTTTTGCGCTGACTTCCAGTTTGCTTCCCCATCACCTTTTCCTTGCTTTCCTCTCTATGTCCCTGTATTAAACTTCTTCTGTTCATTTCTGTAGTTCTGCCCTGTTATGGTTTTGATCTAAAATAACCCTCAAAAGAAGATGATTGGAACATGCTTGGGTCATGGGCCGCCGAACTCATCAGTAACTTCATCGGTTGATGAGCTCAGCAGCTAAATGTGCTGTTAGAATTTGGAGACTGTTGGGCGGTTGGTCACTGGGACGCAGGACCGGGGAGGGTGCATCCTTGTTCCTGGATTCCCCTCCTCTCTCTGCCTCCTGGCTCCTAGGAGTTACACAGCATTTCTGTGCTAAATCCACAGCCTTCCACTCTGCTGGTTCTGCCTTGGAACCAGCTGAACATTGACTAAATTGACCCAAAACTGAGACCTGAATAAATTTTACATTGTGGGTATCAGGTACTGTGTTGAGGAATGGAAAAGAAATACATGTTCTGAAATAGAAATTCAGAAAAGTGACTTCGCACATCAAAAGTAATTTCCTTATGTTTTCTACACGAGATATAAAAAGAAGAAAATATAGGAAATAAAATTAATATGCAGGTACATTACTCTCTGTTACCTTTACCTGAGCACTATCTTGCAATTGGTAAAGTCAGATTATTCTGTATAATTTTCTTTGGCTAAACACCTAAACTTTTCCTTATATGGTATATTATCTTCACTGAAACAAAGTTTATATTTGTGAAACATTAATTAATTATAAATAATGTTTACATATTAGCTCAGTGTAATCTCTGAACCATTATATATATCTTGCTACTATAATGCACTACACCACATAATTAGAGCTGGATTAATCAAATGTTAGCTAGCAGGGACAGTCACAGAACCTTTGAAACAGAAAATTAACTGTGCTTTCAAAATTAAAATATTTAAGTAAACAAAATTATTTGGAGCAGCTTTTATAGAAAATCAGGGAAACAAACTTAAGTAATGAATCTATGTATATTAAATGCTACCAGTTATGAAGTTTCTCACTTGAATCAAGTGTCCAACATAAATTTTCATCTATCATCCATCACTTACAAGACTATAAATGACTCTATTGTCCCATTTTGAGAAGAAAGAAGTCTAAGGCCAAAGAGGAGAAATTTTCTGTTAAAAGCCACATTATTAATACATGAAAAAGTCAGAAATTAGAGCTGTGCTCTTATTGTTCTTCTGTTAGGACTGTCAATTAGTTTTGCTAGATTTTTAAAGACTTGGTCAGTTTATTCATATTATTCTCACATTTGAAGATAATATCAGTGCTTAAAAAATAATTCATAGTTCCTGTAGTTGAGAAGGTTACCTTTTCTGGAGTAGCTTCAGTGAGGTGACAGATCAAATTCCGTGATTATTATAAGCAATAAGGAAAGGAGATCTACAGAAAACACATATTCACTATATTTCTAAGAAGCTTGGCTGTGAAAACAATATGCATTATACTTTGGTTGACTTTGATAAGCATTTCTGATTGCAGACTCATAAAAGAACTAAGTGATATAACAATTAAAATACCATAAATAGAAGGCCAGTGTTTAAAAATTATCCTCATCAATGATTATAGAAATCTTTTCTCTGTGCACATTTAATCCTCAAGACACTGTGATGATAATGTTCTTATATTCCTCCTTTTTATAAGATTGAGAGAAGTTACACTCTTTGGTCACTGTCTTCTATTTATTAAATAGAAAAATTAGAAATAATCAGATGTTTTCCAGATCCTTAAATAAATGTTCTGCTTACTATAAAATATTACCATTACAGTGTGGGTATAAAATGATGAAGAAGAAAAGAATAGCCCTTGGAATTACATATAGAAAATCAAAATAACTTCCCATAAAAATTAACACAAAAAATAATGTCACTCAAAAATAAATTGTCTATAGGCACATTGAAAATAATGATATACTGGAAGTTCAAAGTAGACTAAGTTAATGCCTTGAATAAAGTTTGTGAGCAAAAATGAAATACAGGAAATTAAGAAAGCCTTCTACAATTTTCAAATAAAATATTTGAAAATAAATGTGTGACCAGTCTCTGTAAGTGAATTCTACAAGAAAAATAGGAGTGACAGCAACATGGAATTAATACCCCATGACTCCTATGCTGTCAGTAAAGAAGGGATCAATAGGTTAGTAGAAAATATCTCTCCTTCTTCTGTTTATTGGATAAGAAGTGCAAGTTTTGTGCAAACAGAAAATCAACCATTATCTCTAAGTATAACCTTTTATCACAGATAATCCATATTTCTATATTCCACCAAAGACAAAATCTCAAAAAAGAAAAAGCAACCCGATAGGAAAGGGATGGGTTCTGGTTGCAATCATAAAATAAAAGAAAATGCTGGACATGGTGGTGAAAGGCTGTAATCCCAGCACTGAGCAGGCTGAGGCAGGAGAATGCTTATGAGCTGAAGGCCAGCTTAGGCTACATACAAGTTAAGGCCAGCCTGAACTGCAGAGCAAGAACCTGTCTTAAAAAAACCAAAAGCAATGTTTAAAAAATACGGCAATAAAAATGTGAAGCATTTTATAGAATAGGGGATAATGGGATGATATGGATTAGTGTTATTCTCTAATAAAATTAAACATAGTGTTATTTATACTTCTTACTTGCATGATATAAAAAAGCATATCAGAAATTGGCACAAATAAAAATTTATAATAAAATACAATTATAGTTGTATATTTTCAAACTACCTTTCATTAAATTGAAGAAAATAGTTTAAATGTAACTGTTTCAGATCTCAAGAAATTGCATTCTACAAAGGTAGAAAAGATACATTCTTAGCAAGTAGTACCTATCATAAGATAAGTCAGTATAATTAATTCAAGCATAAACTACATATAGGCAAGAATCTGGTTGCAAATTTACTGTAAATATGTAACTTACAATATTAAGGTTAAATACATTTTTTCTGGAATTGAAAGAAGCTTTAGGATTTGATGTTAGGATTATTTAATATAATATATGAAAGTTAGGCAAATAAATCATTCCAAAAAAGGATGACGGTTAACTCAGACGAGTTACAGAAATTAAATTATTATTTTATTCAAAGTAATGGTATTCTATGATCTATTGTTCAGGCAGATATTTACTATTTATGTCGTGCTGGTGTTATGTTAAGTATTAGAAGTACAAAAATAGCTACCCTTAACTACAAAGACTTCCTAAACTAGCCTACTCAAGACAACGAGCAGATTATAAATTCTTCCACATTCATTTTGTATACATTCATGGAAATGACTGATATCTTATTTTGAACAACTATGGGATTTTTATTATGATGTAAATTTACAAGTTGTTCTTCTCTTTATCATGTACCTCATTCACATAAAAAGTTTTAATTATTCCTAAATCATGGAAAGAAATAATAATTAGTAGCTTAATTAATTAATTAATTAATATTGATACTGGGAATTGAAACTAGACCCTCGATCTTATTCTCACACTGAGATGGGGGAAGGAGAAGACAGCACAGCTTGGGCATAATTTGTTATTGTAGTACAATGGTGTTGATAGTAATTCACTTTGCCATCTTTCTCTCTCCATGTCTTTTTTATTCCCCTCACTTGCTTGGGTTCATACATGAGGTCTAAAGCATGTTGACCAAGTCCTCAACCACTGAGTCCATCTGCAGCCCCCAAATAAACCTGTTCTTTAATAAGTTGATTATTTCCAGTACTTCCTCATAATGAAAGAAATTGACTAACATAGTTGAAGTCAGAGGGATGAACAGAGAAGGAAGAACGTATTACAAATATCCTCATTCATTTTAATCTAGTGATATTTACAGAGTCATATTATAATATATGGTATTTTTCAGAAAGAGTATAGGAGGATATAGGAAATTCATGTGGGTTATTTGAATACTACCATTTGCGAGCTGAGTATTTTTGAATGATCACATTTCACCAAGAAACAAGTTTTTATCATTAAAATATATCATCTTAAAAACACATGAAGTGGGACTGCTATTATTGCTTCACACATTTTTAGGTAATTGAAATGGCAGGGCTCCACTTCAAAGATTCTATACCTTTTTATCAGCATTCATCCGGGAAAGTCATACATAAGTAACAGGATTCTGCAAAACTGATTTTAATTTTCTAATATCTCAAGACACATTTTTAAAAGAAACTTTGTAACTGTAATCCATTCACTTTATGGTATGTTGTGAAAGTAACAATATTTTTACCAGGTTTACTAATAGTGTGGGTAGAATATGTGTGTATGTAAAATCTTATCTCTTCTACTTTTCAAAGATTAACTTAGTGATTTTCAATCTCCAGTATGTAAAATTATTCAGAAAATTGTTACACAAATTTCCTGAATCCTAATTAATTTCTTATCTTCCTAATCCATAATTAGCATTCCCAAGTTAGTTTAATGAGCTTTCAATAACATCACTATAAATTAAGGCATTTTTTTTTTTTTTTTTTTTTTTTTTGGTTTTTTCTCCGGTACCGGGAACCGAACTCACGACCTTGCGCTTGCCAGGCAGGCGCTTTTGCCACTGAGCTAAATCCCCAGCCCAAAATTAAGGCATTTTAAGAAATAAGGTTTAAAATTATATTGAATTAATTTCAATACTTTTCTTTTGAGAGGGGTCAAACAGAGTTTCTGTTTTTACTTTTATGGAATTTAGTGGTTGTATTACATTCCCACCAATGTGTAGAAGAGTTCTGAGTTCTACACAATCTTGTCAGCACTTGTTGTAGATTGAGTTCTTGATGATAATCATTCTTTGTGGAGTAAGATGGAATCTCAGTGTTGTTTTGATTTGCATTTCTGTAATAGTCAAAGATGCTGAACACATTTTCATGTATTTATCGGTCATTTGTACTTCTTTTGAGAAGTGTCTATTCATTTCATTTCCCCATATTCTGACTGAGTCTTTTATTTGGGGAGGTCTAATTTTTGAGTTCTTTGCCTGTTCTAGATATCAGTCCTCTGTCTGAGGAGTAATTGGTCAAAATGTTGTACCATTCTATAGGTTCCTTCCTTTGCTGTGCACAAGAATTTTGATTGGATATAATTCTGTTTGCTGATTCTTAATGTTATTTGTTGTGCAATCTGGGTTTTCTTCAGAAAGTTCTTTTTCTAAAAATAGCACTTAAAATACAATTATAATATGTTTTGCATTTCCTGAAGCAAACTTGGTGGCTATGAATGCTATCAACTATACATATATCCTTACATTCATAAATTTCATTATTTTTAAGAGGGCTCAAAATATTCTGGAAGTCATGATAACATCAAACTTGAGTTATTTAGTAAGGCATGGTTCACCACTGGGTGATTATTCCTGTGACTCATTTCTTTTGATGCTTATTGTCTTAAAAGTAAATAATTAAGCCTTTAAGGTGAGTACAAATATAAATGTGGTCCATTTTCTTATACCTTTTAACACTCTTGATGTTCTAATTTAGATTTAGCAATGAGGTATCTGAGTTTATAATGATCTAGTTTCAAACTGATCTTCCAGGTTGAGATGTAGTTCAGTGATAGAGCATTTGCCTAGCAGGTGCAAGGCCTTGGGTTGATTGCCAACACTCTAAAAAATAAAAAAAAATAATAAAATTTGTCTTCCAATCTATAACCTCAAAAATAGTATAACTGAAAAGATGCAAATAAATACTAGTAATGAGGTAGTAACAACCTATTTAGGTTCAACCTTCAGTCCCTTGAAATCTTAATTTTATTAAACTTGGAAAATTATCAATAATTCTAAAAATTTAAATTTCTTATCTGTATAACAGGAATACAAGAGAGTATCAGAAATGATAGTATAAGAATTACATATGCATCATTTGACAGAGTATGTATTCAGAAATGTTAATTGTAAACAGGTCCTGAGTATCTTGTGTCTTCTTATAGAAAATCAGAGAATGTGTTAACAGATATAAATGAATTCACAGAATTCATCTGGACAGCCTACCTAATGCTTTGTTTAAGGTATTACATAACTAATATGCATTTTCTGTCATTAGAGAACTTTACAAAACTCAAATTTCTTTCTGTGACATGAACAGCCTTTTTTATAGACTCTGCCATTATCTAGGTGAGATAATGAATAATGTAGAGAAGTAAGTGACCCTCAGAAGAAATAGCACCGGGCAATTATAACATCATGCCTAGTCTGCTTTCAGCTTGCCAGTGAGATTTGACTGAAAGCAGACCAACGGAAGTAAACCTTTAAATAGATCTGCTATAAAATATTGAATAAATGCAATCCGTGGAACAAAGTCTGCAAATTTGCTTATTGTCATTTTTGCTATGTTTCTCCTCTAGCTTTCATGATTTCATTTAGTTCATTTTTTTTTTTTTAACCAAAAGCCACCTCAATTCTTTTTTGGCAACATGCCTAGTATAAACAACAAGTAGTTGTTTATACTCTTGAATCCTTGCATTACTCAGATTTGAAAGAGCCTTTTCTTTCCCCAATGAGTTTTAGAAATCCCCTGTGTCCTTGAGATCTATCCAATCATTAATTTCAATCCCCCAAAGTGAGGAATGAGATGTAAAGAGAAGAGTCATTAACTGCCTAAGGTGCATCAAAATTTTAATTGACTTTATGTTTTTTTTCTAATTCAGTTGCGTGTCCAATGGCAAGGCAATAAATCTTTAGTAAGGAGGATGATAGCATAATATAATATCTTTTGCAAACTTAATCATGGAAAAATTCATTTCTATATTCAACTTTAATTTTTTCTCAGCTCTGTGTTTTTCTACATCAAGGTCTTTATTGGACCAAGAGTAAATAAAGTCCATTTTTCTAGTTGGTGGATCACCTTAATATTATAAATACTCAAGAAAACCCTGGTGTTACATCACTTTATTACTTGAGTCAAAATAGTTTTTAATATCACCTGTATAATTTCTGCATAGAACCTACAAAATTTATCTATACCCCTTAGGTCAAGCAGTGGAATCTTCTTTTACCATTTTATTATGTGGAAAAGGTAAGCAGAGTTAGTAATGGTGGCACAAACATACAATCCCTGTACTCTGAGTGGCTAAATCAAGAGGATCGCAAGTGGGAGTCCAGCAGCGGGGGCAATATAGCGACTTGATGAAATATCATTTCAAAATAAAAATAAAAGGACTGGTTTTAATTTAGTGAGCAGGCCCTGAGCTCAATTCTTTGTAACACACATGCAAACACACACACACACACACACACACACACACACACACACACACACACACACAAAAGAAAAAAGAAAAAGGAAAGGAAAAGAAAAACAGAAAGATGATTATAAGGACTGATTCCAGCTCCAAAAGGGAAAATCATCAGGGTCAGGAAATTGGATTGAGTTGTATGGCTCTTAATCTGAATTTTATGACCGTCTAGAGAGGCACATCACAAGAAATGTCATGAAGAAGGGTTCAATCACTGACAGTTAGTGCCATCAAATAAACTCTATGGTCATTCGTTTCCTTGATCTAATAAGTCATGTAGCTACTTTCTAATAATTTTGTGCAAGGGACATTCTCAATCTCATTATACCTTCAGGAAATAGATGATTGCCTCACACTGAGAGAGCAGAGATTAGGATGAGGGAAAAATTCTATCATGAGTATTAATAAGTTTTATAGGACATTCTGGGAGCAAAAGAGAAAAGGAAGAAGAGAAGATCAGTCATATAAGAAATGAAAGATAGTGGCTGCTCAGGAGCATATATTGGAAACCATGAATATTTTCTGAAGGGAAAAATGCCTACAAATTATACCTTGGGGAGTGGAGCTATCAACTGCTACTTACTTACTGTACTTTTATCCTTGGTTAGGTCCCTTGGCTTGTGAATTCTATGGTTATGTAGGAATTCAGTCATTTTGCACAATAAATAAGAAATTGTGACAAAATTTATTACATATTTTATAGCCCTTACTGAATTAAGGAAAATATAGTCTTGAGTAAATACTAATTGATATTCAATACAGGAATAAGTAAGATTCAGTGAATTTAACCTTCATAATGAAGTATATTCTATGTCTATGGTGAAGAAAGTATACATTACAGAAAATCACAAAAAAAACATAAAAATAAGAGAAAGAATAATATTGTAATAGAAATACAGAAAAGTAAATAGAATTTTCTGTAGCAAAACTTATTATCAGCCCAGTTTTAAAGTACACTGAAGCATGCTTACTTGTAATTATGCCCGGAGGCACCCAACTGGGACTCATAATGTATTATGTTTTCATTTCTAGGATTCCTTAAAATATATCACATTAATTCTTCACCTTAATAGCAAAATGTCAGAGAATGAACATAGACTCCTTCATACCTGATGGATTATAGACTTAATTACAAAGGGTAAAACTTTAACTTCAGAAGATTACTGGTGGATATTTTTCCATCCTTAGCTATGCAAATATTTATCTGACTATATATAAAGACACAAAATGCATTATTAATAAATTGGACTTTGCTAAGATAAAAAATCAAAATGATAGTGAAAGGAAATAAAAAAGCAAGTCAAAGATTCGAAAAAAATAATTGCAATGGATATACTCACCAAAGAACCATTGATACAACATACAAATGGCATGACAGCTTTTAATATACTAATATCAAGACTAATCAATGTAATTACCAAAGGAAATTTTTTTCAAAGGACATTTCATAATGATATATAAGTAGATGTTTAAGAAGCATATGCTGGATAAAACAAAGATCACAAAAATGGAAAGAAAATCACGAGAAAGCTGACATCAAATGTGGGCTAAGATGTGAAGTGATCAGAACTCTCATATAATGATGATGGGCTAGTAAATAGTTGACAGTTTTTGAAATCTGGCAGTGTTTTTAAAAGAAATTAAACCCTGGTCTACCCAATATCCAAATATTTCTACTCTTAGGGATTTAACCAAAATGAAGTACATCCATGGAAGATTTGTTTACTAATGTTTTGCTTCTTTATTCAGAATAGTCCCAAACTTTCAAACAAAGTAAATGTTCATTAACAAGAAAATAAATTATTCATGAAATTTAATGCTACTCAGCAATAAAAAGAACAAGCTGTTGATACACATCATAATGTGAGTAAATTAGACTGTAACTTCAAAAAGTTAGAATATAAAGTTTCATGATATGTTTTTGATTCATTTGAAGGTCTCAATTATTAAGAATGATCTTAGTCAATATTAACATTTATGAGACAATCTTTTTTTCAGGTTGAATTGTATGTACACTATATCATTAAATGATGAGTATTTGAAAAATAATCACTAAATTTCAAAGATACATAAGGAAACTAGAATGCTATTTTAATCCCATTCAATAGTCAAGATAAAAATCTTAAAAAAGCAAAAGGTGACATAACAGAGATAATTAGTACTCTATCAGCATGAGATAACCACAGCTGTCATGTAGAGTAATATGCAAGTTAATAGATGTACAATTTACTTGAACACCAAGATACAAAAGATTATTTATGATTTTACATACTGTTTAGTAGCATATTTTTAAACAAAATTCTAGTTAATATTATGACTTGAGACCCTTCCTTGACAAAAAATATTCTTTAGAGTTGTTTCCTCATTAGAATTATTCATTTTCTTGGGGCAAGGGATTTAGCTTAGCAGAACAGCTCCTGCCTGGCAAGAGCAAGGTCATGAGTTTGATTCCCGGTCCTGGAAAAAAGCAAAAAATGAACAAACAGAAAAAAAGAATTCTTCATTTTCTTTAAATATATCCACTTTACATTTTCCACATAAAGAGACAATTTCTTAAAATAGAGATGAAAAATTTGTACAATGATGTTGAATGATATGTCACTCTTGATACATGGCCCTTACCTACTTGTCTCACAGAATCTACCATATCAGTAACGATTCTCTTCTGCTGGAGTTGACAGAATCTATTCTTCAAAAATTTAAAGTGAAACTTTGATAATATAAGATGTAACAGGGTTGTGATTTGTGGAAATTCAAAAAATGTGTCCCTCCTGGTAGGAGAAATTGGAAAAACAGAGCTCCCTTTTTTGGATGTACTATGAAAAAGCTCAATTATTTCTTTGACTGGCATTACTCACTGCTCAAACTTGGCTAAACTAGCACAACCTGGAAAGCTTAACCAAGCTGACTATTTGTAATGACCTGAGTTATATCACTTTCTGCTCAAAACTCTTGCTGGCTTCTGAACTCCGGAACATTTATGATCTTCTGGAGGCCTGCCAGGCCTTGTACGATCCTGCCCTATTCTGCCACTTCTCTGCCTTATTGGTTTAACCATTTTCACATATGTCTTACAGAATTAGGATCTTTGCACTGGTTCCCTTCCCTTATAAATCTCTCACTTCCATCCTGTTCTCCCAGATGTCACTGGTTCTATTCACCCTGTCCTTGATGGCCATATGAAAAGCAAGAAACGGTCTTCATCTGAACCACTCCATTTCTGTGCAGCTAGTGCCTCATTATTAGTGTACGCTTCTATCAAGAGGGTTTCAGTGCTCTTATTTACACTGCTTTTGGTATTTTTCACTATATTTTTTTCTTCATATTATCAACTCAATGGCATTTTTAAAATCTAAAATTATAAAACTGATTTTGTAGTCATTACTACACTATGACTATGAACTTGTGAGCTACATTTTTGTATCATAATTTAAGGAATGATTTGTTTAAAAGATTAGGCTTAAAAGGTAAGGCCTAAAGATTAGGTCATTAAAGGTTAGGCCTTAAAACCTAACCTTGATTTGTAATAGTAAATTAAAACTGTGTAGGTTAAAATAGAATACCAATAAATTTTTGTCACTGGACTGGGCCTCAGCTTTCTCCACACAACACTGACCCACTGAGTTTCAAAGATAAAATGTGCTTTTTCTTGACTACTTCTGACCAAGTGGTTCCAAGGCCTGGTTCTTCTGGCTGACGAGTGCTGTTGGAAAAGGACCTTACGTGACCTTTGAGGAAGCTTTTGCTTTCTTGACAAATTGCATAAAAATGCAGTTATTTTCAGCTGTGAGAACAAAGGCATTTTTATCTTTTTTTTTGTTTTGTTTTGTTTTGTTTTTCTCTGGTACCGGGAATCAAACTCACAATCTTGCACTTGCCAGGCAGGCGCTGTGCTGCTGAGCTAAATCCCCATCCCCCATTTTTATCTTAAGCTGCTGTAAACTATGTTTTCTGTCACAGAGAAACATAGTAAAGGGTATGCCTCTTGAAACATAAGTGAGGAAACTACACATTAACATGTCAAGACAAGTCAAAACACAGTGAAAACATTGAAATGTCTAGGTTGACAGCAGCATACAATTAAAACATAAGGAAAGACTCTAAAGAAAAGTATAGCAAACACTATATTAAAAATTTAATTCTTTTTTTGTGTATGTAGAAGACCTTCACTATGAATTAACTGGCAACCAATAGGCTGGATAACATTTTGTAACAGAAAATGATGAGTATTTCCTTCCTTAAGTATAAATGAATTAAATAATTTATGATCCTTGAGCCTCATAGATCAACTTGATTGGAATAAAAAATCCTGGCAGATGAGAGAAACAGGCCACACCCATGGGTGTTCCTTGGTGTCTCAGGTGGTGTGATCTTGGGCACTATATATGTCTCTGGTTCTTTTCTTTTCTTGTACTGGTCTTCTGCTGTGCTTCCTGGTCTCCATGTGGAAGAATCTTGGTCCTGTCATGCCTTTCTGTCATATTTCTCCCCTGGACCCAGACGATCATGGTCTGAATCCTCCTACATTGTAAGTCAAACTAAATCTGTCCTCCCTACATTGCAGGTGTTGGATACTGTGTCTCAATATTCAAGAAAAAGAACCAGTATAGAAAGGGAAAGCTGCTATACAGGTCATCAAAAAAGACAATTTTATATACCCACAAAGAAATATTTCTTTTTTTGTTTTGTTTTGTTTTTTTTCCAGTACCAGGAATCAAACTCATGACATTGTGCTTGCCAGCCAGGCACTGTGCCACTGAGCTAAATCCCCAGCCCCAAAGAGAAATATTTCATAGGACAAAATGAAAGTTGCTACTAAATAAGAAAAAATAGGGCCGGGCTTTTAGCTCAGCAGCACAATCACCTACCTGGCAAGTGTAAAGTCCTGAGTTTGATTCCCATGTACCAAAGAATATATATTAAATATATAAAATAATCAGGTATGTATATATATATATATATATATGTAATTAAGAATAGATAATAAAATTAAGAATAAAAGACAAGAGAAGATACACTAAGAAAAAATGAATAATGTGTTTTTTACCTGTAGTAATATTGTATGATTTTGCAAGAAAAATTAGTAATATGAGCAATGCTATTTGTTTTTGATATAGCCATTCTGTTTCTGAGGACCTATTATGCCTTGTATCTAAATAGCCCCCCAAAACCTCATGTGCACTTAGGTAGGGTTGTTGAAACTGCATGGGTGTAGGGCAGTGACAATGAACTTTTTGCAGCCCAAGTGCCCAAACTGCAACCCAAGACCCACATTTTAAAACTCAAAGTGGCAGCACTACAGTTGAACATGAATTTGTCTTAATTTACAAAAAAGGGAAAAAAAAAAAAAAAAAAAAAAAACAACTGCAGTACAATGCTGGGCTCACATGCTGCCCGACACATGCCCGCCACGGCACGAGTGCCACAGGTTCACAACCACTACTTTGCGGTGTGTGAATGTGGATTAAGGGTGTCATATGTGATTAAGGGTATAAAGAATGGAAACCTCATCCTAGGTATCAGTGGCACCAATTAATAGGGTGGTAGCCTAACTGGAATAAAAGGGACAAAAATAAGACAGGCTCACTGTTACCACTGCTGTTGCTTTGCTGCCTTTTGCCTACCATACCACGGACTGCTTCCCCTCTGCCATGACACCCTGCCTTGGAATTAGCAGACAGTGGACTGAAGCCTCTACAGAATGTGGGCTAAAATAAACTTTTCCTGCTTCAACATTGGATTTCAGGTATTTTGTCTCCAGAAAGAGAAAGTAATAAAGACAGGAACAAACCTAACAAATAGAAAATACATATTTATGAAGATGCAGATACTTGAACTATAGGAAAGAATAAAGCAAAATTATATTAGAATAATTAAAGGAGCTGTATGATAAAAATATAAGGATCAAAGAATTAATGCATATGAAGCTCTAATCACATATGAAATATGTATATTATAAAGTAGAGAGACCTACTACGAGCATAAAATTGTCTACATAGAATGATTCTAGCTATCCAACTCCATTAATCTTTCATGATATTATAAGGTAATATTTTCTTTTTTCCTTATTGTGGTTTACTTTTGTATTGTGCCAACTGGAAAAATTCAGACATTTAACCAAGCAAATCAGTAGAGGGTCAGGGTTCTCACTTTGTAAACATCCTTAGCCTGTGCAAGAGAAGGACAAGGAGATGGTGTGAATACTACGCCCACCCACAGAGGGGATAGCCCACTTACAGTATAAGGGTGGAAAAGAGGCATGCCTACCCCCCCTTTTGGCCCTTGTTGCTTTTGCTGTCTTCTGCTGCCTTGAACTGTTGCCCTTCTGCCATGCCACCCTGCCTTAGAGCCAGCTGATTACGGAATGAAATCTCTACAGAGTGTAAGCTAAATATATCCTTCCTTAACTTGGGGTGTTGGGTGTTTTGTCTCAGTAATGACAGAAAAGTAACTAAAACAAAATATAAGGACCAAAAACTTCATGTGTGTGAAGCTCTAATCACATATGAAGTGTGTGTATTATAAAGTAGAGAAAGCTAATAGACATAAAATTGTGCATATACAATGATTGTAACTATCCAAATATATTCTCTTTCATGATTTTATAGGTGAATATTTTCTGTTTTCCTTATTTCAGTTTACTTTTATATTGAACATTTCTTAGTATTCACATAAATAAATCTTACAATAACTTTTATATATTAAAATAGAATAGTTATTTAAAATATACCAGCATCTGTTCTAAGCTAACATTATAACCAAGAAAGAAATTTAACAGTGCCTTACTGAAACTATTGCACTCAACTTCAAATATCAATTTTATTTAGTAAATTAAAAATTTATGGAGAAACAAGCAATATCATCAATGATTACAGCTTAAAGGAATGTTTTTAAAACTAGGAATTGGTGGTTAAAAGTCACAATACATCTCCATACTGATGAAGGAAGTTTCAGCCTCATGTACCATTCTTCATGTGTTTTGGCAAAGTGTGGATAACAAACTGTTTTTTTTTAATCTTTGGAATTCTTGAAAAATAATAAAATATATGGATCAATTTCAATGAGAAGGGGAACAACAGATATACTGCAAGGATCTGCATTAATGGGGGTGGTGGTCCCATGTGGAAAAAGCAAAAAGAAGCCGGTGAGTCACAGAAACAGATGTAAACATCAGTCTCTGCCAGCAGTAGCTGAACTTTTAACAAAAGAGCAGATTTGTAGATAAACACAGGTTAAAGGGCTAAAGGTTATACACTGCATTGCTTTCAGTCTTCCTTAGGAAAATCAGGTACTAGAAAATTTCTTTAAGAACACAGACCTCTACAGTCAGCGAAATATTAGAGTGCATATTAGAATACAGTCTGAAAAAATCCAAAGAATGCTTTCACAATTCATTTTTTGTTTATAATATATTACATCTAATGTATGACTTTATTAATCATGTACATCAAATACTGCTAAAATAAATATTAACTCATTTATATAGCCATATGTAAGTCTGGAGTATTATGTATATATGTGTGTAACTGTTCATAAAAAGCTATACCTACATATTTAAGACCTTAATCTCTGAATGCGGATAGATCTCTTTTGCAGTGATAGTGTTGCCTCCTGCCACTTGCAACATCATTAACTGTAGGCAAGTAATTTAAACCTCCTTTTAACAGTTACAGAATGATCATGATAATAATAGTAATTATTTCACATTGGGTAGAGGAGAAATTAAATTCTATAATAAATGAAATGTACTTAGCACAGTGTCAGGTACTGAGGAATCACTCAATAAATGCCAAGAATTGGATTTATTGAGACTCCATTACATTGTAATTCTCATGAAATGTGTAAATTAAGTGCTAGTGTTTCTAATTTACAGATTAGTAGAGAAACAATGAGAACAATAAATTAATTATCCCAATCTCACAAAGTCTCTCAAATTCCCAGAGGCTACAATTGTTTGTGAAAAGGGCAGGGGAAAATAAGAACATGTTTTCTAATTCTCAAGGGGAACTACAGGAAAAGGATACTTAGAAAAACAATACTATCAATGCATTTATGGAAGCAGCCAGATAAAATTGAGAGAATTATTTTTTAAAATTTTTACACCAATTACATAGCATATTCAGCTGATGTAACAAGAACACACAAAAGTCATTGGCCTTTTATACACATGTTTTGGCTGTCTTGGAATTCTAGGATGTGCCTTCCCTTCTTTTTTAAGGCCTATATTCTCATTGCATGAGTATTGGTGTAGCAGTTGCCCCTAATACACACAGTCCTGCAGGAACACATACTTCCTGGGCTTCTGCCTAGAATGAGCACTGTGTCATTAGGAGTACATACTGCACTTTTAGCATACTAGCAATGATGATGAAAGAACACTGTCAGAAGTGTATGCCATGCGGTATATTTTTTTAAATGGCTCGATGTTGAAGGAGTTTAACAGGGGAAAAGGGAGAGAAATCAAAATGCACAGTAAATCAATGTGAAAAAAAAGTGTATAAATGAGAAATAGAGCCCCACCTCTAGTCAGGGTAGTGAAATATTCCTCGCATCAACATAAGATTACAAACAATTTAAACACATGTAAACATGACTCTGATTGGAAACAATTCAACTATGTACTGACAGGATTTTTTATAGGTAGGCAGCTGTTTCACATATTATCTCTAAGATCACTGGGAGTGCAGTGAGCTGGGTAACATCCCTTTCCTGTGGCCGGCTCCTAGTCAAAGCAGAAGTGGCTCAGATTCCTCAGACACCTGCTGAGCAGCACACACTAATACCATCTTGTAAATCTTACTTCTGAGTGCATCATTTTCTACACTATATTATATTTTCACTCCTAAAATTTGGAGTACAATAAACATGAGCATTGTGTTTAACGTGAAAATGATGGAAACCACTATGGAAGACTAAGGAAGTATAAAATGTTAATGATGACAATCAGTACCCACCAGAGCAGAACGGGAGGAACACAGCATTGCTTGTTAGAAACAGGGACACAATTGCAGAATCAAAACTTAAGCACAGCAAAGCGTGTAACGAGGCTCCGACTTTCACATGTCATCTGTTTTGAATATTTCAAGTTGGAAGTTCAAGCATGCTTGCACAGCTTAAAGAAAATCCCTAAAAACAGTATAAATCTAGGACTGAGATATGTGATGGCTGAAATTTTCAATTATTTTTACTTGCTGTATAGTTGATCTACAATTAAGATTACTTTCTCATAAGACAGATAAGGTACTTATATTTTTATGTAACCTATTTGTCCACAAGTGATTGTGAACAGTAATTTTAATACTGTGGTCTTAGCTAATTTTCTTTTTTTTTTGGTTTTTCTCCGGTACCGGGAACCGAACTCACGACCTTGCGCTTGCCAGGCAGGCGCTTTTGCCGTTGAGCTAAATCCCCAGCCCCTTAATTTTCATATTTAATCAACTAGCTAAAAAATAATTTTATTTGTCAGGACAGAAATGCTAATGTCCCAGTTGAAAGGGTATCCTGTTCAGATATTTTCAGACATTCTCAACAAATAATATACTGCACTATAATATAGATATTTAATTTAAAGTGTGCTGTACTTTGTTGTACCTTAAAATTGAGTATATAGTCCTAGAATGCATAGTTCATAGAGCACTTTAATTTTACTGAAAGTTATGCCTCTAGCGTAACGATGAAGCTTAGAGATCACTGATTTAACAATACAAAATTTCTTTTATACTACCTAAATTGTCACAATTAAATATGCATTCACTTTTTTGAGAGATGCTAGTAGCAGTATTCTGGTGTGGGAAGTCAGAGATATGGAAATAATTTACTTATGAAATTCTATATTTCTAAACGAATGGTAATTAGATGGTCAGTATGATTTAATTGTACCACATGTTAAACATTCGCAGAAAAGTAGATTAGTTTAGGCACAAAATATTTTCCCTCCCTTTTTTCACTCCAAATCCACTTACCTTGTCCTGAAGTTTGTAGGGTGAGGGTGTCCATCATATAAGGACAAGTAGTCATATTCTTCTTCTAGTGCAAATGACTGAAACACAATTTGTATTCTATTTCCTTCTTCTGCTATTATGACCCATGTACAGTTGGCACCATTTGGATATCCATATGGAAAACCAGGGCTCTCTATAGTTCCATTAAGGCCTTTTAAAGTTCCACCACAAGTATAAATAAACCCTGCAATAAAAAATATAAGCAGACATTAATGTTAGGTAAAAAAGAAAAATTCAGAAAAATTATTATTTAGAAAAGTCTTATTTTTCCAAAATGCTAATAATGATTTTGTAAATGACATTTTAAGAGATAAATTATGTGTATATTTATATTATATATATTTATAATGAACATATACATGTAAATATAAGCAACAAAATGCTAGAATTATTATTTATTGTATTGAGATTAATGATAATAAACCAATCAGTGAAATCATCCCATTATGCAGTATATGCTTCCACAAACACAATTCTAGTACATGTTGTCTTCCTTGAAGTGATTTCCAATGTACTTGTGGAAATGGATAAATAGCCTTGAAAATTTAATGACTATGGTAGGCATATTAAATCTCAATTTTGCCTTTTCTTGGTAAAGGATGATAATCTCTGGGCATATCAATATTTATACCATGTGTTACATATTATAGAAGACCTATTCCACCATGATTATAAAGAAAGGGGTTTGTTCTTTTTCTCCTATTCCTCTACCCTCCTTTTCGCCCCCATTGCCCTCACTATTTACAAAAGTTTATTTTCCATTCTTCCCTTTTTTCTCATCATATCTTTCTTTTCCCATCCTTTCTTTCCCCCTCCCCCATCCCTCGGTCCCCATTTGGACATTTTTGTCCTATTCATAATATTACACATTTTGGTCTTTATTTACACTTTCAGTTTCTCACACCAGCTATTTACACGTTTCAAATGTATTTTACTTGAGAATCGTCTCAAGGTGCATTCTTTTACTTAGAAATGTCTCGTTTGTCCTTCTTTATGGAAGAGTAGTATTGCATTACATATTTTTAAAAACCCACAACTTTGTTATAGTCTTCACTTGATGGATATTTGGGCTGTTTCACAGATTTAACTATTATGAACTGTACCTCTGTAAACATGGGAGTGCATATATAGTTGTGGTATGATGCTTTTTAGTTCTTTCAGGAAGATACCAAGAAGAATAGTTGGGCCAAATGGAAACCTTAGTCTCATTTTTTTGAAGAATCTCTGTGCTGATTTCCACAGTGCTTTTACCAGTCTACACTCCCACCAACATTGGAGAAGTATTTCGTTTTCCCCATGACACCTTCAGGATTTGTTATTGGTTGATTTCTTGATGACAGTCATTACAAAGGAGTATTTTTTAAAGTCTATGTAATTGTTCTAATTTTGATCAGTGTAATTTATAGAGCTTGGTTGTGATCCAAATTACCACATCAGTGTTAATCCTAAAGTGGAAAAAAATATATTGAATATCATTTTTGGGCAACTGATGAAAAGATCTCAAACTCTTCACTAATTTCATAGGAAAACTAAGTCTTTGAAAGCATTTTCCTGGAGATTCTTAGAAAGCTTACTATATTTCTTGAGGAATTAATTTATTTGAATGTATATTTGAATATATAACATAGTTTAATCTATTGTATAATGTAAAACTTGAAGTGTAATACAAGGTCAGATAATATGCTCATAGTCTACCTAGACAACATACGGCTTAGATCTAGAAGCAGGTAGTTAGGATCAAAAGTGTACGAAGAACTCCCCATGTAGATATTTTCCACATCTGCAGGTCTCACTTTAAGTTTAAATAGCAAAAGTCTAAATAAGAGGCCCATGGCAAATTTAAGGAAGAGAACTCCACAGACCCCAGAAATTTGGAATTAATCTTTCTTTTTTTTTTCTTGCAAATATGTATGTATGTATGTATGTATCTCTTGTCTTTTTTGAGATAGGGTCTCGCTATGCAGTTCAGGCTGGTCTTGACCTCACTTTGTAGGCCAGGCTAGCCTCGAACTCACAAGAAGGCTCCTGCCTCAGGCTCCCGAATGCTGGGATTACAATCATGCGCCACCACACCTGGCTCTATTTATTATTTTAAAGCAAATAAAAATTAGAAGAAAACATTAAAATGACACAGAATTTCAATCTTTCTTGAAGAAAGAGTGAGTATAGTTCACATAGGCACAGATATTTTTGCAAAGAGAGGGGAGCCATGCTCACATGCTGAGGAGCCAGAGCTGCATATGGGGAAGAGAGGCTGGTTTTGGATGTCACACTCTCCTCACAATTTGCGTCTTGTGTCCTTTCTGGAAGTCACTTTGAGGCTAAACAGCTACGTGCTCTAGAATAGCTGAGTCTGTGACTCTAGTGGTGCAGACTGTGGCTCAGGACTGGGATAAAAAAACAAAATCCTATCTTCTAAGCCATATCATTTTGGGACTGCATCTTTATTACCTCTCCATATGGCAAAATCGTAAGCTCAGGGTATGAAGTAAAGTTCGCCCTATTATTCTGTCCTTTAAAAACTTACCAAGAATTCGGATCAGCTAAAAGTCTAATTTTAAATCAATATTTGTATATATTCCTATGTCTTTTCTCATGAGCCAAAAGACAAATGGGACATTGTATGGTTTTCATAAATAAATAAATAAAGGTCTCTTTTAAATTGCTTCTTCTGGCAGAGCAATTACTAGGGAGCCTTGGGTTAATTAGCTATCACCCATTTCTATTAGTTTTCTGCCTGAACAGCTTCCAATTTGAACTTCATAACAAAATGCAGGCATGAATCCCTTCAGCTACCATCTGATCTATGGGCTGTTGGGTATATCCTCAAGCCCCACAGCCCTACCAGCCTTTAGAGAAAGGGACATATGACCTAAACACAGCACTGTTCACTAACTCTTCCCAGGTCTGGCAATTCATGCTCTTCACAACTGGTTTTTTCCCCTTAGAAAAATTAAAAGTTACCGTTACTATAAGCTAGCTTCTCTGTATTTATCAGTTTATTCTCATTTTTATTATAACGCTATCAATCATAAGGAAGCACCTTTTTTCCAAGACTAGGTTTAAGTCTTATGCTAAAAAATAACATATGATCAGAAATGCACACAGCTTTTAAAAGTAAATAAAGTCTCCCCTTACTTACAGATGTTTCACAAGACTAAGTTAGTAATTGGCTCGAATTTTGCTGCTCTAGGTCTTTTTAAATTGTGTACACACATATGCATATTTCTAAATATTCCAAATGGTGTTCGGCATAATATACATATTTCTCCAAATCTTTGTTTATTTTTAAAATATCACTGATATTATTCTGCTCCAAATATATGGTTCCAGTAAGTTATTGATTGATTGAAGTGCAAAGGATCAAACACAAAATCTTTGCATGCTGTGCAAGGAATCTTCTACTCTATGTCCCCAATCCAAGCCTATGACATTCTCTTGCAATGGCTGTGTAGTCACATAGCACGTGATACGCCTTGACTATCATTTTCTTGTTGGTAGCTTCATTTTTATGGTTATAAATATGTAAAAATTAACCCTGTGCCTGTGTTCTTGTGCCTCTGTAGGATGTATCTTTAAAGGGGAATCCCAGAAATGGTATTTGTGACTTTTACATTTAGATAACTGCATTCCAACTAAATTCAATAAATTCAAAAGTTGATGCTGACAGCACCGTAATGTGCAGCCTCCCACCCTTAACCTCAAACATTGCAACACTAGATTGCTTGAGAGAAAATGCCACAAGGCAAAAATATTATACTACTTTAGTTTGCATTTCTCAAAATACAACTGAGATCAAATATCTGGTTATATGATCCTCATTTATTCACACTTTTCTCTGAGGAGTTTCCTGTCTGTATCATCTGCACATTTCAAGGGATACTTTATCCTTTTCCACCAATCTGTCGGGGCACAATTGCTTAGGTTTCTGGTACTTCACTGGTACTTTATATTTACTTCTTGTATGTACGACTCTAAGCAAAACAACATTGCTCCTTCTTTAGAATTCGTTTCTCTCATGAAATAAGGGCAGCTTTTTGGCCTTTATCATGCATGTGTATCATTATCTCCTCTGCTTGTGTTTTGTGATAATCCTTCTTCCATACCCCTGCATGTATTCATCCTACACATTGCATTTTAGAGATAACATAGTTGGTGTCACTTTAGCTTGTCTTCTGAGAACTGAAGTAAAACATGAGACAGAAGGACAGTTACATTTTTATTACAGAGTATAGTAAGGGCTTGGATCCAGATGAGCACACACGGCCTTGAGGACACATACGAGCAAACTTACTCTAAAGAAACCACGGTAGGTAGTGGAAAATCCACTGCAGGTAGTGGAATCCTGCACCGTCTCACAGATTCAGTCTGACAGTCCCTGGATGCCTAATGTTGCAGTGTTCACATCTGGACTATTAATGTCCACTTTAAAAAGTTGATTTTTATTTGAAACATAATCAAAATTTACATACTTTGGTCACATTTTCAATAAGAGTTTGATTGACAAAATGTATCTTTCAATATTTTCCTTGTTTTTCTTTGATGCAACATTTTACCTTCCCTACATATACAAAACAAGGGAATGACTATTTGTACAACATTTTAAATTTTATCTCAAAATTTATTTTTTATTTTGTGCTAAGCAAGTTCCATGACATGGTCACATTCATAATTGCATTAACCTTTATCAACCATATTGATGAACCCCTGTAGCTAGCCCGTTATGCCCAGTTATGTTAATATGATTCCTGCAAAACTATGTGAACTTCTCATGACCCAAACCAGTTCTCTTTTATTCTTGTACTTTTCCTGCACTTGGAACTGCTAACCTTTCTCTTTCTTTCTGAAATCTCTTTCCATTGCTTCAGTGATGACACCCTGCTTCCCTAACCTCACAGACTACTACTTCTAAAAGCAAACCTTTGCTAGCTTACTGTCTGTGGTTTTTTACAGGTGTCTCAGCAGCACACACATGGTTCTCGACAGTATTGTAACTGTAAACTTATTATAGGGTGCAGTTTGCCACTGTAAGCTGAGATACACACACATATCTTCATTTGGATAGTATCATCTCTCTTCTGTACACATCTATGCAGACAGAGTGAAACATGTCAAAGTAAAACATGTAAAAGAAAATCTGCCCGCTGCAATGTAAGGCACCCACATCTCTGACGAATCTTTTCCTAGCCTTTAATCTCATCATTTCATTCTTTAATTACTTCTCAGGTCTGTATCTCCCTTTTGTTGTTCATCAATTCTAAATTTTTTAGGTTTGAATGAATTCTTCCTCATCTCTCTGTCACATTTTGACCCCATCATATCTTTCCTGCTGGGATTCATGACTTTGCCTGTACGCTCAGTTGTCCACCTTGCTGCTGAGATCATTGCTGCAAATGTCTAACCCTACATGTCACAGCGTATGCCTGTAATCTCAAACACTCAGGGAGGCTGAGGCAGGAGGATCTTAATTTAGAATTCAACTTAGGCAATTTAGGAAATTAGAGAGGCCCTGCTTCAAAATTAAAGAAAAAAAAAAAGGGATTGTAGATGTAGCTCACTCCACAGAGCCTGGGTTTAATCACATGCGCACCTATCCGTGTCTCATCACTTACTTGCTCAGCACTATTCTCTGGCAACTCCTCAATCTCAAATATCCACGCTTCTCTCTGAGTACCTTACATTGCAGCGGGCAGATTTTCTTTTACATTTTACTGAACCATACTTCACTTTTAATTTTAAATCCATAAATTGGATCCTTAACATTCTCGGTGGTGCCTTGAAAAGAGCTCTCCAGCGTTGACTCACCCTGCTTCTTCTGGGCAGAGCGTGCAGGAGGCGCATGCGCGAAACTGCTCCTCAGGATCTCCGGTCTGAGCAGTCTCCTACTACCCACTGAGGTAAGGCGTCTTAGCCAGGTATCTTTTGCTTCTCTAGTCAACATCTTTACTTCTAATGTTTATCACCTGTAATGTACTTTTTTGTGCGACCAATATTTTCTGAGTATTTCAAAAATTTGTTTATAAACCTAGTCAACTAGGGATACAACCTGGCATTTACCGAAAATTCAATATTTTTTAAATGAATAAATTCTTCCTCCTGGCTTTTTTTTTTTTTTTTAACCAAAACTATATAACAACCCATATTTGTCCACTGAAAATTTTTTTGATAGTTTTGGGAGTAGTATAATTTTCTTGTAAAACTCATATTTAATTTTTTGGTTTTGTTTGGTACCGGGACTTGAACTCAGGACCTTGCACTCGCCAAGCAGGTGCTTCTGAGCTATCTCCAGCCTAAAACTCATTTTAATGGGAAAACATATTTACACATGCACTAGAAGAACGAATAACACTGTAGAAAAGTGTTCATTTTCTGTAGTGTCTTAAAGCTTTCAGAAAATAGTAACTTTTATATGAATCATCTCACATGACATCACCTCAAAGATGCCTTTTTTGATTTTTTAACTTTTTTATTATAAGTACTATAGATGTACAAAGAATGTGCTAAATAAATGTACTTACATGGAAAATTCAATAAATAATCACAAACTGGAGACCTACTTTTCCAGTAAGCACATCAAGAAATACAAGTGACTGTGGATTTAGCTCAGCAGCACAGCACCTGCCTGGCAAGTGGGAGGTCGTGAGTTCCATTCCTGGTACCGGAAAAAAAGCAAACAAACAACAACAAAAAAAAAAAAAGAAAGAAAGAAAGAAAGAAAGAAATACAACTATCTCTGTTTTTCAGGATGCTGGCCTTATTTGTTTGCATTCAGAGTATCTCTTTTTCCTTCTTTGATTAGCTATTATATTCAGACTAATTGAACTTTGTAAACTTTTACTTCTCATTTTATTGTATATGTATGAATTTCTGTCCTGAGTTATAATGAAATTCTTCTCTATTTCCTTCTCAATCATTTTGGTTTACTTTTCACATTCAGGTTTACCCTGAATCTAATCTTGTAGACAGCCTATTTTTATATTATAAAATTTATGTATGTTTTCTAATCGACATGGCCAAACACTATTCTCTTTTGATCAGTATATCAACTATATTTATAGTTTTTCATGAATAGATGATGAACACCTTCTAATGCATAAGAGGGATTCAATCCAGTTGAAGCTTAAATCCATGAGGGATTCAATCCAGTTGAAGCTTAAATCCATGTGTGTTGCCCATTCTGTATTTCCTCAATGATAAAAAGAGTTGTAAGGTGGAAACAAGTTTTATGCGCAGTTATTGCAGAGAAAGTATTAGACTCCATTGTCAGTGTTTGTTTAGGGTCTAAACCTTACTGGTGCCTGAAAATTTCCCTAGTGAATCTTCCAGAATCCATAGTCTACATTTCAGCCTTGGATTATCAGGAAATGGAACTAAGGTCTAAGGGCGAGGAGAATCTGCCAGAAATAACTTCTAATAATTTATCTCACAAAGTCAAACACAAAAAGAGTTCTGTACCAACATTTTCTCCTGTCTGTATTTTCTCTGTGTACAAAGATCAGTAAGAATGTGTATTAAATTCCAAGACATTTGTAATTACTTTAGAAAAATGAATTAAAACACATTTATTTGGAGTAAGATGATTTATGGTTATCTTTCAAATGTTTAATAACTATTTTGGCTAGGTGTCTATTATGACCTGTAGAATGCACTGGTGTTTACTTTTTACCCTAACATTATGCTTTGGTAAGTGCTGTTTTTCACTTACTTTCCACATTTTTATGGTCCAAAGGTTAAGCAAACATCCTTGGCTTTTACACATTCGTTCTTAGCCATGTTGACTTTGTTAGATCATAAATTCTGTTGATCCAGTTGGCATTCTGTGTTGATGGAAACCATATTGTTCTATGCTGGTCTATGGTGGATCTATAATGTGTAGATTTGTTGGCTCAATTTTGAAAGGCAATCTCACTTCCATTATTTCTATTTGTTTTTTGGTGATGCTCTCTGTAATACCTACATTAGCAATAACACTTTCTTTTCTATCAAGATAACTGACTTTTCTTAAAATTAAAAACAGATCATCAAAAATTTTTGCCAAAGAATTCATTCAGTCTGAGAGTTCTGTTTTCTAGGTATGTATATTATTTTTTAATTGTGACAATAACATTAGGAAAATATACCTTATATTAGTCTATATTTTAAAGTTGAAGAAACACAGGTACGAGATTATTTGTAAAAATTAGTGAATGTCTCTTTCTTTGGATCTCTGATTTATTAATTTATTCAAATTATTCACTGATACTAAGTAAATTCTACCACACACAGTTAGGTTATTGAGTTCTGATTCTGTGATTTCAGACCCTTATTCTCGGAGGAAATAAAGTGTGCAGAGTTCAGACAGTTAATTTTGTAAAGTTTATAACCCATTCCAAATTTATGGGCATGACATTTCAAGCTTTTTACCTTCAAACCTTTTGATATTTGAGTCAGTTTACCCTTATATCTCTCAGAAAAAATGCAGGAGAAACTCATTAAAAAGATATCATCAATGGTAGACATGTAAATCAACCTCAAAAAGTAAAAACTCTTTCCTCAGATTGGAAAGTTGAATAAAGGATAAAATGAATTATGTCAAACAAAATTAGGTAGGTTCAAACATTCTAAATTACAGTTGGATTTTGCACTGCCACTCAAAAGTTTATACAAAGTATTAACTTAAAAATGCTAAAGTTATTTAAAAAAATAACTTGTTTAAATCGTTTTTTCTATGGTATCATTTATTTTAATTTGAAAAATAGCATATTGTGTTTATGACTATATTAAAATACTTTCTTATTTCATGATAATTATTCAGAGTAGGGAAGTTAATGGTACTTTTAACTTTTGATAAAATGCATTATATTTGCTGGTATATTGGAATGGCAGAGAGAACATCTTTATGTATTTTGTATCTTTATTTTCTCGATGTATTTTCTTACCAATAACAATAACAGAAATATTGGCAAAAACATTTGAAAATCTAGTTTTTCAAAAGTCTGGGATATATCCAAAGTCGGAACATAACATGAGTGTTAGCTTTTCAAGAAAAACTGTTGAATCTCACTAATGACCATAGAGTGCACAGCATAGTAACTAGGACGGCTCCATTCCTCCAGGTAGTAACTGTGAGAGGGGCAGCCTCATTTAGACAGTAGCTGTGAAGAACCAGCCTTATAGCATCTGCAGGGAGAGACCAGATGGAGAGCTCCTCAACCAACCTCATCCCACATATAAAACTGTCACAACTGCCTATCTTGCAGCTTCCTGGAGAACTATGGACCGATCTTACTATTGACCTGACATGGAGATCACATTATGGCTAAAATCCTAGCACTAGAGCATTTGTATGTCAAAAAAAAAAAAAAACAAAACAAAACAAAAAAAAAAAGATTTAACATTGTGCTTGTCTGAGCTGTTAAAATAATTTAAACAAGAACCCTGATTTTAAAAAAACGAAACGAAAACCTTAAAAGGAAGATCCAGGAAAAAAGACACCCCTAGTAAGTTTTTAAAAGCTTTAATTTGCTCCTGAAGGTATCAGTATACACAGAACTGAGTGCTACTGAGGGAAGCTCTGAGGGCCCTGATGGCGCACGTTGATGACGTCAGACTCTGACTCTAGAGAGAGCGAGTAGAACATACTGGTTTACAGCATTTGAGAAAATATCTGGCCTGTAATTTGCTGACCGAAAAGCTGCTTGAGCACAAGGCTGACAAGTTACATACTGAGAAGGATGGAGGTTTTACAATTTAAGCCGGGGAAAGCCCATACATGAACAATGAGCAAAACAATGGCAAAAACTTTATAGCAACTAAACCTGGGTGAAAGGGGATTAAATTTCCACAAGTGATTCATTCTAGTGTTTTTTAAATTTCATGTTTTCAATGAAAGAAACAAAAAAGTATTGCCCCTATACAGAAAAAATGATCAGTAAATAGAAACTATCTTTGACAAAGTTGAGGTAAAGATCATAAGCGTCTACTCTACATAAATTTAAAGAATTAAAGAGAATCATGACTAAAAGGTTAAAGTATGAGTAGGAATAATGAAAGTAGGAATGAGAGAAAAATATTTTAAGACCACCAGATGGAAATTACAGAGTTGAAAATGATAATCATTTAGATTTTAAAAGTTGAGTAAAGACATTCAACAACAGACTTGAGCATTAAATGAAAAAATGTTGAATGACAAAATTAAACTTTCTGACCTCCAGAGACCTTTGGGACCTCTAAATGTGTACCAACATTGCATAATAGAAATCCCAGAAGAAGAGGAAATAAAGATGCCATCAAGAACATTTTAAAAAATTAGTGACCAAATTCTTCACATATATGATTCAACAGTATTGATCTATGCTGGCTCTAAAATCAATGAATTCCAAATAAAGGTGAAAATCAAGCTACACCACAAACTGTTAAAAAAGAAAGATTTGAAAGTGGTAATATTTTTTAAAAGTGAATTGTTGTATGCAAGAATCCTAGCAAAATTTGTAGCAGAGTTTTTATCAGAAACCACTGAGACCAAAAGGCAATAAGATTATACACTAAAGGCATGACCTTTTTTTTTTTTTAATTAGAAAGAAATATCTGTATACAAGAGGGCTTTCAATGTGTTATATGCAGGTATCAATTCCCCATGGTGAACATAATCATTATGTACTGTGAACGTATACTGATGCAATGTTTTAAAAATGTTTGAAAAGGAGAAAGCATGAAACTTCCAGAAAAAAACAAAAATTACAAATATAAATCACTTTCAAACCTATAAAACGAGTTCAAACCTGTAAAATGAATTCTTCAGGGTAAAATGAAAAAAAAAAGTTGAAAAAAATCATGATTTTTTTTGGAAATTTTATAATTATGAATTCTATGTCCTTAGTTATTATAGAGTTAGTCATAATATTATTCCATGGCAGAGAAATTTAGGAGTTTTTTGGAGTTGTTACATTTTATTTAATTTGTAAAATCAATGTTACACAGCAGTTCATAGTATGCACTTATATAGTGTTGTCTATAGAGATATACCCCCTATTTCCTCTTCATTTCTAGCATTGAGAATTAGTGTTCTCTCTCTATCAGATTTCCTAGCGGTATTAAAATTCTATTGATCTTTTCCAAAGAACCAATTTTGCCCCATTGATCTATCTCTCTTGTTTATCTCATTTCCAATTTTCAGACTTTATTTATTTTTATTTTCTTATTGCTTTGTATTTAGTTCTTGTTTTAATTTTTCATTGTTCCTAAGGTGCGAGCATAAGTTCCTTAATTCTGATTTTTCTCTTTTATAATTCATGCATTTATTACTCCAAAATATATGCCTCATTCCTGCATCAGCTGTGTCTCCCTCACTTTGGTATATTTATGTGCATTTAAAACTTCCTTTTTTGCCTACAGTTATTTAGAAATGAATTGTTCAGTTTCAGGGCATTTTAAAATATTCTCTTTAAGTTTGTTATTGAGTTTTAGCTTGATTTCATTGTAATAAAGGAGTACAAACTATATGATTTTAATTATTTTAGATTTGTTTAAATTTTAATATCCAGAACATGGTCTGTCTTGGTATATGTTCCTTGGACATCTAAAAATAATGAACAAATATTCCTTGTTTAACAAGCTAGCTTTTTAATTAGTTAAGACTTATGACCTGCTGCTCACACTTGTGATCTGGTCTTTGTTTTCTTTGTTTTTGCTTTGTTTTGTTTTGTTTTGTTTTGTTTTGTTTTGTTTTTGGTGCAGTTCTGCAAATCTTGTTAATAGAGCCTTGGTGTCTTCTTTTGCATAGTATACCATGTTTATACAGTACTTTCATTGTTACTCATTGTATTGTGCTTGTAGTTTTATGGTGTTATACATTGCAGTACTGCATGTAAGGGTTATACAAATAAAAGCAAAATCATCAAGCTGGATTTTCCTTTGGCCATTTCTTTGTTCTTCATATTGTAATGTACATACTACATACAGGTTCTCATTTAGCAGCTAATTCCTTTAATGACTTAGGCACAGGAACTGAACTCAGTCTTCAAACAAGGAGTGTCTGTATATTACAACGTTGTGAATGTAATGTTCTATAAATATTATTTACATTTAACGTTGATCACTATGCTGTTGAGTCATACATCATTACTCATTTTTAGCTGTAGTCAAGATGTCCTTGTTGTATTCCTACTTATCAGCAATGATTTTGTGCTTTGTTTTCAACTTAGTTATGATGATGGACATGGCTTGGTTACCTTTGAGTTTATCCAGTTTGGAATTTACATTGCTCTTCAAATTATAGGTTTACCTTGTGACAAATTGAGAAAGTTTTCAGTCTTTATTTTCTCAAGTAATTCTTGAGCCTTGCTCTTTTACTGACTTCACTGCCAAGAATATTAGATATTTTGTTTACTTGTGCAGTCCTTCAGGTTCTTGGTCTGTCTTCCTCCCTCCCTGCTTCCTTCTTTCCTTCTTTCCTTCCTTCCTTCCTTCCTTCTCTCCTTGTTTCCTTCCTTCCTTCTCTCCTTGTTTCCTTCCTTCTTCCTTCCTTCCTTGCATCCTTCCTTCCTTCTCTCCTTGTTTCCTTCCTTTCTTTTCTGGCTACTTTCTCTTTGTTTAGATTTTGAAATTCATTCTGTATCTTCAGTTCTATATTACTTTTATTTGTTCTATTCTGCTGTTGAGCACATTAATTAAGATTTTTATTTCACTTATTTTGCTTCTCACCCCTAACATTTTAATTTCATTCTTAATAATATTCTGCTTCTTGGGTGAGTATTTTAATTTTTTAAAAAAAGTTTGAAATTTATTTGTGTTGTTTGTTGATGAATTTTTTATTGTGGCATTTCACACGTTTTTAGAAAATTTTTAAAAATCTGCTGGTATCTTTCAATGACTGTCACTTTCATTCAGTTTGGAATATTGTTGGTTCTAGGTATAGTACATGATTTTTTTTATTCCAATCTTGATATTTTTATATTTTGCTCTGAGACTCTGGATCTTTTTTTTTCTATATTTATTTTAAAAAGAATTTTTAAAAAACCAAAATAATGTGGCTGGGGATTTAGCTCAGTGGCACAGCGCCTGCCTGGCAAGCTCAAGGTCATGAGTTTGATTCCTGGTACCGGAAAAAAACAAAAACACAAAAGAAACAAGCAAACAAAAAACCAAAATAACAACAACATAGACAAAAAGAAAACAAAGCAAAAACAACAAAAATGATACAGGGCTCCCAAACAAAATGATAGGAATTAACAGTGGTTGCTATATTACATATTGTTATCTTCAGTGAACTTGCTCAGCTTACCAGATGTAAGAATGCAGGATTGATCAAACCATTAAAGAGAATAATTTGAAAAACCATTGGAAATGACACAGAGCTTCACTAAATATGGTAAGAATTCACTAGTGGTTGTTATATTACATACTATTGTCTTCAAATTGGTTGTTCAGATTACCAGACATAAGCATGCCATACTGGTCAAAAAAATTTGAGCATTAACTGTTTCAATAGGCCATTAGATATCAGCAGTACAATTATCCCAGCTATCCTTCTGTATACATGCATATATACATTCTTCCCCTTGCTGCTGTCTTTCTTTTTCTCTCCTTTCCCGCATCCCAGTTGTTACATCCTTTGAGCGATTTCTTTCCCTTTCTTGATATCTATTGTACATTTGTGTAAGAAAACTGGCTTTCCATATGCCAAAGACTAAAACTAGACCTATGTCTATCACTATGCACTAACGTCAAAATGGATCAAAGATCTAAATATTAAGACTCTAGATCTTATTTCAACTTTATTTTAAAGCATAGTTTTGAGACTAGCAGAACAGGAATTTGCTGTGGGGAGTTACCTCATTACGTGAGTTCAAAGTAATCTATATCCCATAATAGTCCCTATTAATAACCTAGAGAGTAGCAGTATCATAATTGTGACCTGCTGGTGATACACAAGAACTCCTTTAACACAGCCTAGAAGAGGCAAAAGGGGCGAACTGCTCCTCTAAGGTGGGTGTGGACACTCGGGGGTGTGTCTTTACTACATTGTAGTGGACGCTATGCAACCCAGCCAGCAGAGGTGGACCCCTGAGCCCTTGCAACACTACCAGGTCATGGGGGTTGATGTCCTTTGCTATAACATTGAAAATATGTGAATTGTACTCCAGACCACAGCACTGGGATGCAATAAGACCCCAGGACTAGGATATACGAGGTAAAAAGAAAATGCAGAGTACTGGGGAAATACTATTCTTTGGGTGTAAAGTTCTCCAGTTACTTTTCCTTCTATTCCACTTTTTTTGTGGCTTGTTTATGACATCTACCGCCTTTAGTGGCTCTCAGCCTGAGAAATTTAGATGACTGTCTACACAATTTATGACTACTTATTTTTCAAAGAGTGACAAGAAACTGTCATGAGGAAATTGTAGCTTGTTCACCAAATGGAGTTGAGGCAATTGGATGTCCTTATGCAAAAGAATGACATTGGACACCGGTATCACACCATACAAAACATTAATTCAAATTGAGCTGTAGCCCTAAACATAAGTGCTACAGCTATGAAATTCTTAGAAAACTATCTAGAAGTAAAGCTTCATAGCCTTGGCTTAGGTAATGGTATCTTACATTCAATATGGAAAGCACAAATCAGAGGCTGGGAATTTAGCTCGGTGGAACAGAGCCTGCATGGCAAGCGCAAGGTTGTGAATTCGATTCCCGGTATTGGAAAAAAAAAAAAAAAGCACAAATCACAAAAAAAGTGTAGAGAATTTGGATTTCATCAAAATTATAACCTTTGTGCTGTTAATGGTACCATTATGAAAGTGAAATGTGGAGTGAAATGGTTGGAAAGATACAAAATTTCAGTTAAACAGGAGAAACACATGTAAAACAACCATTGTATATCATGGTGACCATAGTTAGTAGCAGTTTATTAAATTCTTAAAATCTGCTAATAGGTAGCTATTAAGTGTTCTCAACAGAAAATATATTTGTGAGAAAAAGCATATGTTAATAACATTACTTTGCTGTATCATAACATACACATATTTCAAAATGATGTTACTGACAAAATACATATAACTTTTACTAATAAATAAATAGACGATGGGAATTGAAAGAAACAGTCTCAGAATGGGAAAAAAATACTTGAAAGTCATATATCTGATAAAGTGTTTATCCACAGACTAGATAAACAATACTTAAAATCACAATGAAGAAGTAAGTAAAATTTTTCAAAGTGAAATATTTTTATGGATAAATAAATAGACACATAAAAAGTTACTCAAAATTAATGGTCCTTCTAGAAATCCAAACCAGTAAGATACCATTGCTTAACTAGTAAGGCAACTATAGTTGTTGTCAAGGATGGGAAGAAATTAGAAAGCTGATGGAAGTGAAATATGATACAGTCATTTTGGAAAGTAATTTGACAGTTCCTTGATATATTATACAGAGTACCATGTGATCCAGAAATTCCTGTCCTTGATGTACATCTAAGAAAAATGAAAACATGTTCAAATACTTCTATATCAATGTTCATAATAACATCATTTATAATAAGCAAACTGTGGAAGCAAGATAAAGTTTCATTAAGTGATGGATAAACATACTGTGTAACATCTAACAGTAAACTATTATTTATCAGTAAAATGAAATGAAGCCCTGATGCATGTGACCACATGGATGAATTTAAGACTATTCTAAGTGAAATTAGTTAGAAAAATATAAGTCATATTTAATTATTCTAGTCATATGAGATTTCTAGGATAGGCACACATATAGACCCAGAAATACATGAGTGCTTCTATAGAAGTAGGAAAGGTATGTGATTGGGTAGAATAGAACTTAATGTTGATGAGCAAAGGGTTTTCTATAGGACAGTGTTCTGATATGGTACTGATGTCTACAGAAATCTGAACATTAATAATTATGTTGTATCATTTAATGAATTTGTGTATAAAATATATTTCAAAAGTTATTAATCATGCAAATGTAAAATGTTCTCTCTGTCACTATGTAAATATCATTTTGCTTCCTTTTTCAATATATTTATTGAAATATTCTGTCTTTTGTCATTTCTCTCATGTGCAAAAAATTATTTTAAGTTGCTGGTTTTCTCAGAAACATTACCCCAGAAAATCCCTCAATGGTTAATTTGTTTGTTATTGTGTAGTATTCAATATATAGAAATATTTAAAATACTAACATTTGGGTTTGTGTTTACTCCTGGTTTCTAATAGGAAGCTTACCTCCCTCGGTAGTGTGTAATTTATACATGACTCACAGCGGGTGAACCAAATATATGTTTTAATCTTCATTCAAAGCATCTACAAAGGCAAAAATAAAGATACTTTCAAGGGGACTAAAAATTTCACAGCAACTGAGAGAACTGGGAGAAAGAATAAATCAAACGATGCATCACTAATCACACTGACTGCTCTAAATATCTGACATTTTTCCAAAAGGCTATTTCTGTCCCTATCACTTTTAGCAGAAGAATTTTTTTCTTTATTATTTATTGATAACTTTTCAGTTGTAAATAACACCTGTCCCTTTACACCAAAAACTATGTCTGCATAATATTTCACATAGATTCTCCTCCTGTCCTGGAGATGAAAATTGTTGCCTTCTAAACGTATGCCTACAAAATCATTAAGTGTAGAGTTCTTTCGTGAAAAACTGACAGCATCAAGATGATGGACTGCAGGTGACTCGTATGCTTCCCTCCACATTAAAGCTGCAAAACAAGTGAGGAAAATTCCAATATTTCCCCAGAGAGTTTGAGGCAGAACATCACAGTACACTGGGCGTATGGCAGAGTTATTACAGAACACACAGGGAGTTGACAGTCGTTTAAACAAGGGAACTAAGCACACAGTGTCTACTGTTGCATCTGCTGAGCTCTGCCCCAAACCAACAGAGACACCATGTGGCAGGCAGAGGGGAGCAAGAGACACCTGGAAGTCCCCACACATGCTGTAGGCACTTGGATCATTTTCTGTGGGAAAAATCTCCAGAGTTCATTGGCTTCAGCCACTCTGGGGAGCTTCCCAGTCATGCTAGGCTCCTGCTGCTTAAAGCCTTGATATTGCAAATGGGAATCTGTATCCACAGCTCTGCAGACACTGCCCTGTGGAGAAGCCGGTGGGCTCCACCTACCTGCCAAAAGCCCTGGGAAGCACTTGGGCAAAGCTTCCTGAGCAAGAAAGCCTGAAAGGCTTCTGTACAACTCTCAGAGGTTGGGGAGTGCCCCACTTAGACTCACAGGGGCAGAACAGCCCCTGTGTGGTTCTCGGACTATGAAGATGGCCCACTGTGCTACTGAACACACTGTACTGCACACGCCTGGAACCTGGTGTAGCCTGACCCTAAAACCTAAAGAAACTGAGGCCCCCTTTCAACACAGTCAGGTGCACCAGGCTCAGAGACACCAATCTGTCTGCTCCAGCAAAGGGAATTACATCCAAGTTGACAGTACAGTCTCACAGTCCCGGAAGTCCACAAAACTAAGATGTCTACATACATTGCCAACTTTGCTCAGAGACACCACATCAATAAGCTGCCTTATTCAAACCCAGTGTAACATATCAGATCAACATCCCAGGCCGCAGTGCCAGTTAGAAGTATTTTACCACAAAAGCTATTTTACAATAAGAACAGGTGCAACTGTCTGACCACCTGCATAAAAACAATCAGATATACAGACGTGAAAACAGAGTATCATAACACCTCCAAAGAATCACAGGAACTCTCTGAGAGGAGACACAGAGAAAACACAATCAACGAGTTGCCTGAAGAGGAATTCAAAAGAATGACTTTTAAAGAAAGTCAAGGTAGAACTGAGGATTTAGCTTAGTGGCACAACACCTGCCTTGCAAGAGTGAGGTTCTGAGTTCCATTCCTGGTGCCCCCCGAAAAACATGTGAAGAAGATAAAGGAGAAGACAATCTGATGAAATTAGGAAGACATTTCATGATATGAATAAGAAATTCAGCTGAGATGGAGACAACAAAAATTAGTCACTGAAAACTCTTGGATGTCAAGAATTCCAGCGGAAATTTAAAAATTCAGTTGAGTCCATAACAATAAAATTTATCATAGATAATAAATAATCCCCTAGCTGAGAGACAGGGTGTGTGTGTGTGTCTGTGTATGTCTAAAAGTCAAGTGTTGAATCTAGGGCATGACACTAAACACAACCTCTACAAAAAGACAAGTCTTTTTTAAATGAGCCACACAGTTAAGAAAATAAAAGAAAAAAGGGAGAAAAAACAATACAAACAAAACAAAAACACCAGGAAAGGTCTTGAAAATCATGCTGTACCATTGGTGAGCAAACTTTCACAACTGAGTGTTCTAATAGGAGATTGAAAAAAGGGAAAAGCCATAGAAAACCTATTCAACAAAGTATTACAATCTTTCCAATTCTTCAAAAACAAATGGACACCAGTTCTGAGAAAGCTCGAGTATTTCCTAATAAATTTGAGCAAAAAATCCTCTGAGGCATATTATGACCTAAAATGTTGGAAGTGCACAACAAAGCAATGTTAGAAACAAGAGAAAATGCTAAGCTACCTTTAAAGGGTTCTGACCAAAAGCTGAGCTCTCAGCAGAGAGCTTATAGCCCAAAGAGAATGGAATTATATAGTTTATGTCCTAAAGTTTAAAAAATAGCAAACAAGAATAATATACAGACAAAATTACTGTTAAAAAATAAAAGAAAAACTTTCCAAGACAAGAAAAAGTGGAATTCTTCACCACTAGACTGACACCATAAGAAATGTTTAAGGAAATCCTACACTAGAAATGAAATGACGATAGCTACCATCATGTAAATATTTATACAAATGTACGAATCTCAGCAGTAGAGGATATATACGGAAGACAAAGGGAAGATGGTAAAATCCTATTTTTTTATATCAAAAAACACTAAAGTCCAAGATAACCAAGAGAAGAAGAGCTAAGGATATACAAAAGAATGAGAAAAATTAACAAAATCAGAGAAGAATTTCTTCACTTTAAATAGTAAAGTGTAAATGGACTAACTTCCCTAGTTAAAATACACAGATTGTCTGAATAAGTTTTGTAAAAATGAGGCCCAGTAATTTGCTGCATAAAAGAACTCATTTCAGTGAAGATGGGTAGGACCTGAGAGCAAAGGATGAAACAATACATGCCTATGCCATGCAACAGGGAAATAAAAGTAGAAAAGAAAAGCCATGCATAATT
>NW_004955417.1:20023585-20031181 GCF_000276665.1 Chinchilla lanigera
TAAATATATATATAACTATATAACTATATAAATATATATATTTATATATATATAAATATATATATAATATATATATATAATGCAACACTAGAGCCTTCAATATCTAAAAGAATAGAAAGACTCTTATGAAGTCATTGCTGAAGCCTTCAGTGCTCTACTTTCACCAACAGACAGATAATCTAAACCAAACAACCAACAAACAAACCATCAGGTTTACACTGCAATATAGACCAGATGAACCCAGCAAATATTTATGGAATATTTTATCCAACTAACTCGGAATACGTATTCCTCTCATCAGCACATAAAACTTTCTCCAAGATAAAAAAAAATCATTAAGTTTAGAAAAAAATTAAAATAAATACATTTAGGAAGACAAGTTGAAATCTCAGCATGTGTTTCTCGGGCCACATAAGCAAAACTAGAAATGAAGAAGTAGAATTTTATAAATTGTACAAATACAGAGAATGTAAACAACATTGCCTTTAACAACCAAAGAGTCAATGAAGAAACCAAACGGAAATTTAAAAAATTATTGAAACAAAGGAAAATTTAAACAGAGCGTACTAACACCTTTGGGTTACAGGAAAAGAGTACAAAAGTACCAAACTGGAAGTTTACAGCCATAGGTAACTATATCCAACAAATACTACAAAGACTTCAATTAATCAACATGATGATGTAACTCAAGGAACTACTAAAGTAAAAACAAACCAAATGCAAACTATTAAAGGGGGAAAATAGCAATTATCAGAATGGAAATAAATGAAAAAGTAATATAAAACAATAAAAGTATCAGCGAAGTTAGTTGATTTTCTGAAAGACAAATGAAAGTGATGCTTAGCTACACTAACCAACAAGAAAAGAGAATACCTAGATGAATAAAATCAGCAATTTAAAAGGGAGACATTACATTTATACTACATAAATGAAAAGGATTGTTGGTGATTATTATGAATAAATGTACGCTAACATATAGTTTAAGAAATGGTCTAATCTTTTCACATATATACATACCAACATTAAATCAAAGTATTGAAATGGATAAAATCATTCAGAAATCATTCTAGGAAGGTAGCAGTACTCTGATGCCCAAGCTAGACAAGGATATATCAACATCAAAAATTTATAAACCACTCTCACATGAAACTAGACACAAAATTTTCATAGACACAAAAAAGTGCAAGCAAATCAGATCTACCAGTACAACAAAGTACTAGTAAATCAGATCTACCGGCATAAACAAAGTAGTAGCAAATCAGATCTACCGGCACATACAAAAGCTTATTCACTATTCCATGTAGCATTTATTCTAAAGATACAGGATTGTTCAAAATATGCAAATTAGTAACATGTCATATTAATATTAGTTTCCTATTCTGTTAGTGCTAACTCTATGAAGTAGCACATGCATCACTAAAAATTAAATTTAGATAAAATGTCACCACCTAAATTTCTGAACCAAAATAATGATATTCGAGCAGTTAAGATCCACCATCCACTGTAACTTTCACTGTTTTATGTCCTCTATGACTATTATACTCCCCAAAACATTCTTCTACAATTATCTAAATTTTTTGTCCTTTCAGTCTTTTCATTTAGATTTATTTTTCTTCTCTCTGAGAAATTTCCTTCAGCATCTATTTTAATTTAACGGTAGCAACACATGAATTTGTTTGATTCATTTGCTAAAACAAAGCACTATTTTTCTTGGAAGGGTTTATTCAACATGAGCTACTATCCAGAACCATATGCAGAAATTGCCCTGTGTTGGTCTGTCTCTATAGCTTGTCACACCAACCACTCTCTGTATCTTCTTAAACTAATCTAATTTTTAATTTTACAAACCAGACTGTATTACAGGAATCAGCTGAAATCATCATTTAGGCAATAATAATTCACAGATTACAAAAACAGTTCAAAGCAGTATCATTCACTGAGCTTGGGTGAGTTGCCAATCCTTCTACTGGATATTTGGAGTGCACAACCTTTTTAACAACATGTAAATCCTGACGTTTTAGAAGCTAATTTTAGAAACACACATAAAGAAATAATTTATAAAATATATGACAAGCTATAACAGGAATCTATGAAAGGCTATGCAAAATTTGAGTCAAGAAAAATTTATTAAGTTTCAGAATTTGAGCTAATTTTATAAGGACTTAGCGAGAAATATGTTATTTCTCATATCTTTTTTACTCTACTTTTGCTAGTGTCAGATAGATTTATTTTTTAGGCTTAAGTAAAGGAGAAAATTGCTCGTGATATTGTTTTCAAATGTATCATGTTGACCTAGAGACATGTTCTAGTCTGAACTTACAATTCTAACTTTGCTACTCAGAGTGTTTCACATGTCCAAAATATACACTCTTTTGTTTTCTAGTGTTGACACATAGAGAAATAATTTTGTTTCTTTGAGTTTGGTTCTTTATAATACAGCATCCATGGGTTGATTGGTCCATTTCATGTGGTTTTTCCTTGGATATTCAATATTTTTCACAATAAGGAGATTATTAGACTCATAGGATAGCCAAAATATTTCCAGTTATTTGGGAAAATTCTAAAAACAGTGAGAAGTAGAAATAATGGAAACATGGAGGGAAATCCATCAATCAAGCAAATGAAAGTATCTTAGCCAAATATTAACACTCCCCTGCAAATACTAGCCTGTAATGGCAAAGGGAAAGAACATTTTTCTATTGCTTCTTAGCTTCAAAACATGATTGTCTCATGCATTTTCAAAGGCATAGATGTACTATTTTAAATAAGAAGTTCAGCCAAAAATCATGAAACTGAACTATTTCTATGTATTATTCTAAAATGAGCTTAAGATAAAACTACAATAAATTTATTTTATTTTGTTTTATACCAGGAATTGAACTCAGTACCTTGTGCTTCTACAATAAATTTATTACATCAATGATTTAAATGAAATGTTCAAAGACAAGTATAACTTATTAAATCATGAAACACTGTAACCAAGTTATATATAGATATATTAGCATTGCAATTTCAAGCTTTTGAATATTGTGAGTTTTGTCAGACATGGATGAAATTTATCACATCTTATCACAAATAACATGTGAATTATATATTTTCTCTTATTTTAGAAGGAAGGTTTCAAATATCCCTTTCATATAATGCTCACCATCATAGCTTTCTGTAACTAATACCTAAATATTTTTCTGACTCTTAGGCACAAAAATGGATGTGAATTGTAAGTAATTATAACCCATAAAACCTATGTGTCCTGAACTTTGGGCATGATTCCAGAGTCTTCAGAATACTCTAAAAATTCCATAAAACCCAATTCTTGTCTCCAGAATAGATTTTAATATCATTTTGTTCATATTATTCATTTCCTCTTCAAGTAAAATGTCTATTCATGTGTACCGCTTCTTCATCCTTAGTGCTTTTACACTCAAAAATGTAGTGTTTCAGAAGTAAAGTTCTAATTAACATAGAACTTGATTTTAGAGGTGCATTGCTATGTGATACTGGGAAATGTAGTTAGCATTCCTGACACGGTTGACCACCTTGTGAACCAGTAATGGTAACGTCTAATTCAGGAATTGGGAGAATTAGCAGTGATGCTTGTGAATCTCCCAGAAAATTGGAAAAAGTAGCTACTCTTTACCGTCTCAAAAGTGTATACTGTGCCTATCTGGCTTAGAATCTTCCTTCCATCTATATCTTCAATCTTATTCAAACTCCAGCATATATCTATTATATGTAAAAATATCAGTTTATATTCTTCTTACTGACATATGATTTAACACTATCATAGTACAAGGTAAGAAACTGGACTTTTATATAATTTTTACAGTGCCTAAATGGTTTTATAAATTTAAAATAATTTATTGTTCTAAAATTAGAAATACCTGCATGCTAGTTATTCCTTTTCTACATTTAAGTAGATCTTCCCCTTTTCTTATACCACATTTTGTCCTAGCAGCTGAGCAATGACCACATCACTCGCCCTTTGCTTTCTAACCTGTAACTTCCTTAAATACTGGTTCTATGGGCAATACATCAGGGGATAAAAGTTCAGTAGGAGAGAGAAGCAGTTTTCCCTTAGGAAGACTGTGTGTGCTAGAAGTAAATTGTAGGCTTACTACTAAGTTCTACAAAACAGAACAAAAACACTTGGATAGATTCAGTTAAGGATAAGTTCTAACAGAAGAGTTGTTACCAAGTAAAAAATTATTAATCTTAGATACTGCACTGAATTTTGACCAATTTGTATTTTAGCCCAGTTGGATTATACAAAGAAAATTTATTATTTTATGTTTAATATACTTATCCATATACAGTGGTACCTCAGTTTATGAAAGCATTTGTGTGCAATTTCGTTCATAAACAGAAGCATTTGGAAAAAATTTGTTTTCATTTGTAACTGTGCATCTGGTGACAAACACAACCATTGCCATCTTTCCCACAAAAACAAAAATATGACCATTTTTCCCAAATCGTACAACAAATGAAGATCATGAACAAATGTACCACTGTGTAAGAAAGACACAAACGCAATACTGAGATTTAATTCTATTTCTTTTAGCACTTTACATATAATTCATTTAATTCTCTCAAAAGTCTGGGAAAATGGTTCTAAACTTATCTCGGTTTTCAGCAAAGGAAGCAGGCCCACAGAAGAATTGAGAGAAAGGGACCAATTCCTATAGCAATCGAGGGCAGAACTGAGCTTGGAACCTCACATGAACGTAGCTTTTCACAATTATGTCATTTCCTTCTTTATCCTTTCATCCTTTAAATTTTATTTTAAGGAGAGTATTAAAGAAAAGAACAATAACAAAATGCCAGCATCACAGACATGAACAAAACAAAGCAAGAACATTAAAAAGGATACAAGGTTTCAAAACAAAATGATAGGAATCAACAGTGGTTGTTATATTACATGTTGTTGTCTTCCGCGAAGTTGCTCTGATTACTAGACGTAAGTATAGAAGATTGTTCAGACCATTAAAGAGGATAAAAAAATAATTAATAAAAATATTAGAGATGATAGAGAATTTCACTAGGCAAGACGGTAGCCTAAAGGCGGGATGTAAGAAGAAGGTAGAATCATCTTAGAACAGAAGTGAAAGCTCAAAAGTAGAAAATGGCACAGGAGTGTTTAAAGAAATATTTTCTATTTCTTTTGAGCTTTCATTTCTGTTCTAGGACGGTTTTATCTTCTTCTTATTTCCCACCTTTAGGCTCATTTCTATGATTTAATTTTTTTCACAATATTTTCATTTAAATTTTCAACAACTAGGTTATTGAACTCTCCTGGTAGGTTAATAGAAAAAAGGATCAAAATATTAGAAAATTAGCCTACTAGATGAGTTCAATGACCAAATTATGAAAGAAATACAGTGGAAAGTTTATATTTCTAGCAGTAAAAATATATTTATGAAAATCAGAAATGTAAGACTTGAAAAGCATTCTGAAACAATAATTCTACAGGCAATTATAAACTGAGGAATCTCCTTTTTTCATGTCACAATTCAAATAAAGATGTGTTTTTCTGATTATGCTATAACTTGTTGACATGTGCCAAAGACTATCAATAAAATCTGCTGCTTTCTGTGCCTAACCACATTCATATAGGCAGCTCAGGTTTTTCTTTATACTCCTGTGTCTTTTTGTCTTTATACTTTACCAGCCTTGTTATTAAGGAAATTACACCATTCAACACAGATATTCCTCAATTTCCTACCTCTCATCAAGTACTAACGTATGAGAATGCCTTTGAAGGGTATACAAAAATTATCACAGGGCTTACAAATTATAAAATAATTTATAACAATATGGCAATCAATATTGACTTGCTAACCATATGCAATATCATGATTAAGAATATAAACAAGTATTCCTTTCTATGCTTTATAGATAATTTACACTTTTGGGACATCAAGAGCAAAACACTAAGATTTTATGGTAACTGACATTTAACTTACTCTCCATCAGTTCTTCCTTACAACAAAATAAAGATACTCCAAGCAATGGAATTCATCTGCATTACTATGTTTTGGGGGTACCCTGAATCCATGCATCCATTTATCCATTTTCCAACACTGTATAAATCCAAAAGCGTCTAACAGCTCTCTGGAGCCTAGCTAACTGTCATGTCTTATTTCCTGAACACTACTGTTAAGAAAAATATAAATAAACATTTGCAAAAAAAGCATTGAAATGGAAACAGCAGAAAAGGTATTTCTATATCAATAAAGTCACGAAAAGTCTTTCATGGCTATATTTTCCAACTTATCTTCCTTTTGACACTTACTTTTTCTCCACTGTAGCAGCAATAATAAGATTTTTTTTCCTTTCATTGTTACTGTACACATCTTAACCTACTGCTAATAATAGCTTTTCTGGTTGTTATCTCTTTCCACACCTCCATGGCTCTTCCTTTAAGCCTGGAGTCACTATTTACTGTAGGAAAAAATAGTACACTGAAAGGTAATGTAAAGGTGAAAATCAAGCTTTTCATGATCCCAAAAAGTGGAGGTCAGGTCCTTTGGTATATCAGCCAACAAATCAAGGACTCCTAAACTCCCTTGCAGACCTTCTTTCTTGCAAGGTTTTGAAAGCAGAATGTGAGTGACAGCTAAAATGACATTACCATTTGGGGGATACAATTCTGTAGGTGACACCATGCACAGGAATAAAGGAGGTGAAAGATAAATTGTCATTGAATTGGTTTTCACACCACCGAACATATATTTTAGTTTAACAGTAGTGACAGTCCAGCTTCAACCTGCTGACAGATGGCTGCTAGCGAGGAGATATATTTGAGACTTACTGTCAAGATACAAGCTTTCATGTTAACTGAACAACATTTTTTAAAGGGTGTTTCAAAGGGTGATGAAAATAAAGAGAAATGATATTTAACACATACATTGTATAAAGAGTGCCTGAGAGCCCACAGCAGGACTGAAGTTGGCAGACGGAAGATAACTAAATGTTCTAAGAGTGAACCCCTCCAAGGAAAAATAAATCCTTAAAAGGGAGGGCTAGTGTTTTGCATGGGCTTTGTGTGGACAAGACTGCTCAGGGAAAATGCAAAGGTTTCCAGATAAATAGAACTCAGAAGACAGTTACCTATGGCTCTCTAACCAGAAACTCAGAAAAGAGGAACAGTAAAGTAATTTTAATAGCCTATGGAGCACAATATGCATCTAACATATTCTTGATATTTCTGATGGAATCTTGATTTATCCTTAATATGATTGAAGACCATTATTAATTGATATGTCCACTGACCCCATTTCTACAGTGTTTAATATCCGCCACAACATGGTGAGGTACCTATTGTTTTTATCCTTTTTTACCTAAGAGGAAATGAAAGCACACGGACTTTCCATAATTTCTCAAGATAACAGTCTTGTATTATGGTAATAAAACCATGTATGAATATCAAGAAGAGGCAGTCTTCTTTTTGCCCTTGCTGTTAAACATTTACTGCAGCTTACTTACAATATGTGGAATAATTCTAAATTCCAAGAGGCTTCCCTTTACCAGGAACACAGCTTTGGGAACAGGGAAAGATGAAAAGAAACACAGTGATCAGTGACAGCAACAAAATCAACA
>NW_004955417.1:20031600-20039758 GCF_000276665.1 Chinchilla lanigera
TTCCAGTTAAAAATGTTTAGTCTGTTTTTATAATACAGAAATAATGAACTGAGCTGAAAGAATTAGCAATAGACTCCTCACAACAGTTTTTGTTGAAGTTTTTGCTCTTGTGTTTCTTTGATTGTGACATTTTTAGGGCTTAGATAAACTAAAATCTATTATTTCCAATTTTATGCTTGAATCTTTCACTCAGAATTCTGTATGTGTTTATCAGTACCAATTCATTCTATTTAAGGTCATAAACAATAGGCACTAAATGTCATTTAATTCTACTCCTTTAGATAGATGGTTTTTCTGTTCAGTTATCAATACATTTATTCACTTCTGGTCCTGAAGAGTGTGACTTTTTTCCAGAGCTCCCTGTGGCACTGTTACCTATGCCGTGAAAGGAATACAACAAACTATAATGCATGTTAAGCAGTAGAGAAGGGCAGCAGGCATACACCTCAATTTATAGTGCTCTGCACACATCCCATCCACCAAGCCTTACAGCTACAAATTCCGGTCTGTAGTAGAGGTGATTCCTTACTGCCGTCTCAAAATTAACGACATTTTATCTCTCACCGTATGTTCCACCTACTCCATCTCCTGGTTTCTAATACTGAGCAGCGTATTTGCCAAAGGGACATACAAACCAAACCTTTTAATGTTTATAACTGTAAAATATTGTAGTATAAGGAGATTTTTCTCCATGCATGGGATGATTATAACTTTTATGTCTTGTATCAGAAGAATTGCTAGCTCATGAAATTTTACCATCACTACTAAAAGTGAAGAAGCTATGTTAAATGACCTAGATGCTTAATGTGCTTGTAGAAATAACTACACAGTGTCACCAGAATATTTTCAGATATATATAACAAAGAATTCCTGATATCGCTCTGTTAGTAAATTGTCATTTATAAAACTCTTGATGTTATCAGACACTCTGAAGTTGATATTATTGATTTCAAAGAAGATAATAATTAGAGAGAAGACAGAATCTAGTTTCAAAGATGATCAGTGAAATAGGTTAGTTCTAAGTTTGCAACACTATGAATCGTCTCTGAATGTTTGATGCTGTTTTTGTATATTCAGGCCATTAAAAGATGACACCTATTTCTCTACCTTGAATCTGAATAACCCATACAGCTTGCTCATCCTACCTGAAGGTAACAGAAATAAATATCAATGGGTTCTTAGCCCTGGTCTTGGGGAGGCTAGAAGTTTCTAATTTCAGCCTGAGAGGCATGGGCGACTAGACAGAAGTTGAGCTATCTGCTGAAGAAAGGCACGGCTGACCACAGTATGTTCAGCTCCTCTAGAAGAGGTCCAGAACATGTGAGGCAAGTTCTGCTGGGCTTTGCAGCCGCCAGTTGAGGACCCAGGTAAAGCTCACCTCATGAGACACTCCAGAAGACACCACACTGAAGAGAGGATGTTCCAGCTTAACACAGACAGCGCAGAGAATGGTGACAAGTCATATGTGATTGTTAAGTCACCCAGTTTTGAGGTTGATTTCTTACCCCACATTGGTAACTAAAACTTATAGGAACAAGAAATAATAATAAAATTGGAGGAATTAAACTCTCTTCAGAGATTCTAGTCCTAAAAATAAAAATATTTCTTAAAAGATTACTTGGTTTTAAAAAAAAAATCTGTCTCGGTAAATCAGTAAGAGCTCCATTAGAGAGCAAATAATTACTGATCAAATAAACTTACACAAATCTGTGATATTTTTTGAGAAATGAAATCCAGCTCAATGCCAAGTATTAATTAGTCACCTGAAGCTATTCCTGCCTTTCCATCCTCACTGATAAGGTCAAGATCGCACAAGCCTTTCTGATTTCTCTCAAGGATTATCAAAGAGCCCCTGCCTTCCCAACCCCCATTGTGGGTCTTTTTCAGTTTATGTCTAACTCTGGACTTACTGCTTTGCAAAACGTGTATGAAACCGTCTCACAGATTAATAGGCTTCCATAGCTTTCCTTTCATTTGAATTAAGTCCTTGTCCCACAACTTCACTTTCTCATCCTCAATTTATGCTCCCCGCTCTTTTAAACCCAGACTCCAGTTTTATGCCTGTACGTCTTTTGTTGCTCTACCTCCCTAGATTTCAGTTCTCCCCTTAACTCCTTATTTCTCTGTACCATTTTGCCTCCTAATGTCTTACATGCAAGTCTGAACCATTACCTTACCCTGAAATCACCACAGCTCTAAGCATGCATTGTAGCACTTACAGTCAGTCACCCTTTAGTGTGCTTTCTCAGTACTGCGGGATACTTTCAGCTCTTCATCCTGCACTAAGCTGAGTGTCAGGAACATACACAAGTGTAGCACCTGTGTGTGGAGTGGGTAAATAATAGATGACTTGGAAAATGCATATGAAAGTGCTTTGTAAAGTTTGAAGTGCTTTGCAAATAGTATTTTGATGATTTCTCCGTAAAGTGTAATGATATTATTCCTGTAAGAGTAGAATGAAGCTCAAAGCAATTAAATGGATCTACCTGGGTAAAGGGGAGAAGTGTTCCTACAGACACACCACACTATATGTCTATATCATATATAATATATTACATATATTATATGCATTACATATTATATATATGAGGCAGACATCCAGGTTACCCTTTTAATAGAGTACATAATTTGTACTGTTATTCATAGACATTAGTAAATAATGAAAATAATTATTTTAATTACAAATTTATCATAGTAGTTTTAAAATAATTTTGGAAGAGTAAACATTTATAATATATATATATATGACATATATTGAATAAAATAAGAGGCATATGCTTTGTTTCTTTTTTTGTTTTTTTTTTTTTTGGAGACAGGGTCTTGCTATACAGTTCAGGCTGGCCTTGAGCTCACTTTGTAGCCTAGGCTGGCCTTGAACTTGCAGTGATCCTTCTGCCTCAGCCTCCCGAGTGCTGCGATTACAGGGGTGAGCCACCACACCCGGCTAAGAGGCATATGTTTAAATTTCACTAAATGCTATTTCTTCTCATCATAGAATTGGTTTATCATTAAAATCAGAAAATACTGAGGTGCAACTGCTGAGAGTATTTTCAACACCACACATTCTACTAAGTGCTTTGCAGACATGATCTCATTTGCTTGTTAGAAAAATCTAGGAAGAAAAAGTAGCATCTTCCTTTTAACAACAGAAATTAAAGTTCATCCATTTTAACAACTAATAACTAGCAGAGCAATTGCATTATTTCAGTTTAAAATCTTGCTTTGTGGTGAGCAATGAAACGAAGAATAGAATAAAACTATGGAATTCCTTAATGTGAGACTTCTTGGAAAAGAAAATTACTAGTTCCTTTTGATTGTTTAACAGTGCTAAGTATTAAAGCAACTCTAAACCTATTAGCGCTAGCTTCCACAAGTATCTACAATATCTGCAATTTCAAGAGGCTCATTCTTGGAAAAAATATCCCTCAGATATTGCAGGGTTTAACTGTAAATGGCACAAAATAGCACTGGAGAGGGTTGAACAGTAGCCACTTTGAGTTCTAGCCAGAATGTGTACTTATCAGAAATTATTTCATTTGCAGATATAATTAAAGTAAGAATCTTAAGAAGAGATCATTCTCCATTAGGGTAAGCCATAAATCTGGTAAGTATGACATCCAGTTCCTGCGGTGAAATTTTGAGAACACAGACTACAAAGAAGAAGTGACTTGAGGTAGGAAAATTAAGAAATGTTGCACGCAAGAAAAGATCCTTGCATGTATGAATAACACTGGTCTATTTATAATTTTCAAAAATTTTGCATGTGAATGGTGGAAACAAGAAGCTGTAGGGAGAATGGTAAATAAAGGATCTTTGTACTAAATCATCTTCTAACAAGACCAATTTGCAGTTGAGCTGTTTATATCCCTTTGACTACAAAGAGCAGTAATTATATACAACACTGAAACACTAAATTATTCAATTGCCTCAAATTTGTTAACCTCACATTCTTTTATTATGCGCCCATTTTAGGTTCATGCTATGCGTCAAGACATTTTTAGTTTTTTTTTTAAATCTGGCATTATTTAATTCAGATTAAGTTTATTCACAGTCATTTCTTCTTGATTCTGGGAAATATTTTTGCTTCTCTCACGAGTGCTGTACAAGGACATAACATGGGGGCTGTTAAAGGGAACTCAAGCTGTAGACAAGGTTTCTTATCAGGTTTTCACACTTATGAGAGAGGACTTTTTTTTTATTCCAATCATATAATGGCTCACTCTATAAATAGTTTTCTGTGATGTTGAGTCTTATGCTGTTCTATTAAAAATATCATTGGCTGGAGTACATTTTTTAAGAATACTTCTTTGTAAAAGAAGATTTTGAATATTTTCTGCTTGTATTTGTGGCCCACTTTGCTATTTAAAGCTCTCCTGCTTTTTATCTCCTAGTTTTCTGTTATTGTCTGTTTTCCTTGTAGCAAAAGTCTATCCTGTCATTAGCCTTAGTACTAGAATTTAAAGTTATGAATATCCGTAGGTTGTTCTTTGCACACATGTGAATTACTTATCTGAATTATTGAACATCCAATGTATGTACATGAAAACAGATTCCAGGTAAAATGAGAACTCAATATTTTAAAGAAAAATACAGTATTGCGTAAAACTTTTCACATAATGTTCTCATTTCCAGAGCACGAAATTATTTCTACATGGCACTTCTCAGAATTGCTTAACTTAATTTTGTACTCTTGAATTTGAATGTCTGAATTAAAAGTCTAAAAAATTATAAAATTAGTTAGAGAAAGAGTTACCCGAAAGTTATTCTCCTTGAAATTTAAAAGAAGAAAAAGTAATGGATAAGAAAATAATTTTCCTGGGAACAACATACAGTAACACTTTGATGCCCATGGGAAATTAGGTCTAGGACCTCTACAGATACCAAATATCATGGGTGTTTCTGTCTTTTATATATTTTCTGAAATTGAATTGAAATGAATCATATTTAAGATGTGTATTAGTAAAACTTAGAATAAACATTATTTTATCATTTAAATAACAGTGTCTAATAAAGTCCATGCCATTTTTTTCTTTGAACTATGCTTTCTCAAATATTGCTAATAGTTTTGTTATATTAGTAGGTTTTCAGGAAAATAAAAGTTCCCAGAAATATTTGGAGTATTCCATGACAAATAAATTATAGAGGTTTTATTACTGTTAAATATCTTGCATCACTTTCTGTTCAAAATTTCTAGAGTTCATTAGCAGTAGTGCTGTGGGAAGTGGGTAGAGAAATATTAAAGAAAAACATGCTCATTTTATAGAATCTGCACATTATATAAGGAATAAGGAGTGACTGAAATAGTCTATGGTACTTTAATATTAAAATGAATTATCACAGTAAAAGAATTATCACATTACCATTGACCCCCTGCAAAATACTTTTTCTCACTTTGAAAATGCATTCCATCATTCTTGCTACTTTCTGAAGCAGTTTTGGAAGTCCTGTTTGGTAAGCACCTTTATGAAATGTAACAGAAAAATCAGCGGATTCTCCTACAAGATACCATGTGATGTAAAGCTGGGCTTGTGAGAGGATTATGGTATGTATGCACATTCACTTCATTCACGGATCTGGCACCACGTGACTCCTGGATCTTCCCCAACGTCAGCATGGCCCTGAAGGTAAGTGCTTTGAATGGATTCAGGACACCAAGACAGCCATGACAGCACAACTGAAGATACTCGTGAAAAGGGCTTCCAGAGCTGCTTTAGACATAGCAAGGAAGATGAAATAAGAGTGTTCAAAGATAATGGAGGGACAGTTTGTGAGAGATTAATGACAATGCGTCTTTAACTGTAATTCTTTTAAAATTTAATCAGTCACTGCATATTTTTATCACACTGTGTGCATGTGTGTGCATGTGCATGTATGTGTGTAGACTCCATACTGATTTCCATAGTTCTTGTAGGAGTTCCCATTCCTTTCAACAATGCAGAAGGGTACTTTTCCCCCACATGCTCGCCAGCGTTTGCTGTTTTCTGAGAGCTTCACGGTAGTCATTCTCTTTGGAATGCTATGGAATCTCAGGGTTATTTTGAATTACACATCTCTAATGGTCAAAAATGTTAACAGATTTTTCACATGCATATTAAATACACTTCATCTTTTGAGAAACGTCTGTTCATTCCCAATCAAAAGAAGTGCTTATTCCCAATCAAAAAAATGGTCACGGTAATGGGAGAGATTTTAAAATTTGAGACATTGTGTCTCATAATCTATAATGGGTGATTCATGGTGGTCACTCCATGAAACTGAAAGCAGTGATGTGCCCTAAATTCAAACTGCTATGCAATTTAAAATAATTGAAAGTCTTCATTAAGTTCCATATTCTACATCCTATACTTGACTGAGGTGGGTTGGATGGACTCAGAAATGAGGAAGAAAAGTGGGGGATGAAACTAATTGCATATCAAAAAATATAATAAGGGGTTGTATATCAATATATAATAAGCGATTTCAGGCTAGATGAGATATTTAACCACTATTCTATTGGAAATTAAGGTCCAAAGTCTAGGCAAAGTTGCACGGGACATGTTTATGCATAAAGTGAGCAGAAGGTTTTTAATGATTTCTAGCTTTGCCTCCATTCTGCCTAAAATCTTTGCTGTATATATATTATTTTTACAATATTACAATATTGCTTCTAAAGGAGAAATTTCAGAGACTCTAAGATAGTGGATGCAGGAGTAGAATGGGGCACAGATACCCTACGTTGTCCAGAGGCAGTCTAGTATTCATAATGAGTACGGGAGTGCAACCTTATCCAAAGGGGATCCAGTCCAAGAACCTAGAGGAAGTTGAAACTGTGGATAGTACCAAAAGCTATTTTATGCTTTTCCTCACCTCATGCATACATAAAAAGCTGTTAATATTTGATTCGTAAATTAGGCAGTTTAAGCGATTAATAATAGTAATAATAGCATTGACGAGTTATAAGGACATGGTATAATAGAGATTATATGAATGTGGCTTTTGTGTCTATTTTGTACTGCACTTCCTTGCTTTGTGAAAATGGGATGACATAAAGTCGTATAAGATGATGTGAGGTGGAATCCACAGTCGTTGAGAAACGATGTGAAGGTACGAGTACACTTTACACTACCAGTAACCAGCCAGTTACCTTCCCACAGTAGCCTAGAAAACAGAGTCTAGAGCCGTGATGCTGCCAGTCAACCTAAATTAATCAACTAATTAAGAGAGGACTGCGCAATGGCGGCTGGTGGGAGAGGAGAGGTCGGGGATTCCTGAACTGCCCCTGGGTTCAGACAGACCAGTCTGTATCCTGTTCCCAGACCTGTCTAACCTTGAGCATGTACTTAGCCTCTGTGGCTTAGTTTTTCTCAGTTATAAAAAGGAAATGTAATAGTGTTTATCTTAATGATTTATAGATGAATTAGGACATCAGATTTGCTCAGTGCTCACGTACATTGACTTATTTTGGTTAAGACCACATGGTTGAATATTATATGAAACTTGATTTGAAATAATGTTAGTTTCAGTACATATGCAAAATTGACCAAATAAAAATGTATTGCCTAAATATCAAGGCATTAAATAGCTTCAGTCTTCATAAGATTTCCTTGTCTAAATAGGAAGGCAATATTTGACAGGCTCACAAAAATTTATACATATATATGTGTACATATATATATATACACACACACATATATATATATCTTTGTGTTAAATATATAAAAAGTAAATATTTCCCTAAAAGTAATTTACTTCTCATAAATTAACTGAATAATTTTAATCAGGAAAAATGAGCATTTATGTGATTTCTAAATTTCCTGTGTGCTATTTTAGATGCCAGCCTTAACTAAAGATTATATAACAGTAACTGAAAAGCTCCATCTACTGGCTTTGGATTTCACTGCAAATACATAGTAATGAGGATTTCTCATTTAATTCCTTCTTCCCTAACAGTATGTGTGCATGGATTGCTTCTCGATCTATAAATATGGCACCCATGTTACATTTTTGTATTTTAAATTCATTGCTTATCTCTTCTAGTGTTCAAAATGACTAATGGGAAGAGATTTGTAGGATTATTTAAACCCGTATTTTAAACCATTAACCTTTTGTAAATCAACAAAATTTCCTCCTTCCTTCCTTCCTTCCTTCCTTCCTTCCTTCCTTCCTTCCTTCCTTCCTT
>NW_004955417.1:20039858-20084074 GCF_000276665.1 Chinchilla lanigera
TCCTTCCTTCCTTCCTTCCTTCCTTCCTTCCTTCCTTCCTTCCTTCCTTCCTTCCTTCTTTCCTTCGTTCATCTCCTCTCTCTCTCCACCTCTCCCTTCCATCTACAGCAATGGAGATCAAACTCCGGTTCTCTCTAGGCAAGTGTTCTACAACTGAGCTACATCTCTGCCCACAGGAATATTTTCTTTCAGTGTTTAATAGGTACCTACATTATAGTTGAATAATTCAGTCCATGGCAGAAATAAAAATAATTTTCTTTGTAATACTTCATTGAAATTCCCCATTTTCAATAAGTTATAATAAAAAATTACATACGGCTCTTTTGGGCCAAGGATATAGTTTGGCAAGCGTGAGGCCCTGAGTTTGATTCCTGGTACCAAAGAAAAAAGAAATCTATTTTTCTTCTATCCTGTACCTTTAAACAATTATTAAAAACTAATACAATTTTAGTAACACTACAGGTCCTCAAAACCTATCCATGTGAAATTGTAATTGTAAGCAACTAAACTGGAAATTTAATCCTAATAAAAGCAAATCGTACTGCTTTACTGACCAATTTCAACAATGCTTAGTATTATATCTAATGTTATATGTGCATGAATATTAAAAATTAGACTGATCTCAATGTGAAATGGAGATAGATTTTTTATTTTAAAGAAAAAGTAGACAGCAATAAAACAGAATTTCAAAACAAGTTGGTAGGAGAGTAACAATAGTTAATACCTTGCATATTGCTATCTTTATGGTAGTTATTCAGAGTACAAGATGTAGCCATGATCTACTGTCCAAACAATATTAGCACAAACCTTTCTTTTCAATGAAGTAAGAGAAACTAGCTGTATAGCTATCTTACCTATCTTGTGTATAAATATATATTTTCCTTTCTCCCTTCCTTCTTTTCCCCTTTTTCCCATCGTAGTTTGTCTTTTGTTTTGAATGGCTTCTTAACCCTTTATTATATCTTTTGTACATTTTAGACTTCATTTACTCATTCAGTTTCTCACACTAGTGAGAGAATGTGATGTTTACATATATGAGTCTGATTTATTTCACTTATGAGTGTGATCTCGAGTTGCAGCCATTTACCTATAAAAGACTCCAGTTCACCCTTCGTCATGGCTGAGTAGTACTCCATTGTCGAAAGAACACACACTTTTTATACATTACTTAGTTGATCTGCATGTGAGTTGTTTCCAAGAATTAGATATTACAAATTATTCTGCTATAAACACAAGCACACATATATCACTGTGGTATGATGTTTTCAGGGAGGTAGATTTTCATGAGTATGTAAACTGCACTAGCCCACAGTTCATAGAAATGAGTTATCTGTACATACCTGTACTTCTTCACCACATCTACTGAAATAACACTTGTAGGTAAGAACTGAAAAGTATGCATTTGAAGTTGAATATCAACATCTAGCTAGCCAAATACTTTCATTCTGACAATATTATTGCATACAAATCTGGCAATAAAATCTCTGCAAACTTTGAGACATACAAAGTTAAATAAAATACAGATTAAAGTTTCAACATTCCTAGGATGCTTTTCACTCAGGGGCAAAGAAAAATGAGAAACTATGATTTCATAACTGAAGCAATAGATGTTGGAAGTGACTTTTATAGTTCACAGGAAAGAGAGAGAGAAAATTGAAAATATTTCCCATTAGATAAACTTCGTGACCGAAAGTGTGTTTGATCTTCAAATGACATTTTCTGGCATACTTCTCAGTAATAAAAAGATATTTGCATAAAAGTGAGGAACATTTTCCTCATAGCTAGAAAGTTACAATCCCTGGTGCCCTGTGGGTAAAGGACTATCATAGTGTGAAATAGTGTCATTTAGTATTTTAATGAGAACTTTTCAGCCCAAGGCAAATTATGTAAGTAGGCAAACAGATCCCCCCTTCCCTAAGTACTTTCACTTTTCTAATCGTTATGGGAGGCACTTTTTCCACTTGAGATTTTGTTCTGTGTGGCGTTTACTTGTTCCCTTAGTGACACACACATTTCCTCTCTGATTCTAATAAGAAAAAAAAGTGACTTAATCAGATTGGTGTATTTAGAAAGAGAAACCGAAACCGGATGTGTATGAAACCTTAATAATACCCATCTTCTTCTTGGGAAAGGTGTTCTATTTCTTCTTCGTTGTTCTATTTTGGTCTGACACAAACTTCAAAGACAGCTCTTCCCTCCAAAACCCACACTGGTGACTGCGTGCTGTCAACAGAGTGGTAACACAAGAAGATGAATATGCTGAATTTCATTTTTCTTACAATTATTGCTCAAATTGGCTGAAATATTGAGCAGGCCAGAATACTGACCTATTACATGATCATTCTTTGGGATAATTCCATCTTGTGTCTGAGTTTTAAAGGTGGTTATTTCTGATTGTAAAAGATTACATCCAAGGTACTAGTCCCTTACAACATAATGGTCTTGCACATGTGAACCAAATCTTTAATGAATGAGCCATATGTACTTAATATTCAAATGCATATTTAAATGCAAACATAAGTTTAAAATATTGGAAGATAAATGTGAGGTATTTCTCCACTATTCTTTTGAAGTGGGAGGACTATGGAAGTTCAGAACAAAAGCTGATTCAGAATGATTAAGATTACAATTCAGCAAGTCTTGCCCTATTCACATGAGCACATAAAAGTTATTTCTAATTATGATGTCTTATCTGGGAGGCCTGGACATTAGCAGAACTTCCTCACATCATCAGTGGGAGGATGAAGTATCGATGTAGGGAGGATCAAGTGAGATAATTAAGGAAATTTTAGTCTTGGCACTCTAATATATTCAGATGTTAAACATCAGAATGTATTGTGCGTCTAAGTCACTGGAAATAGAACATGGCAAATAAATATGTGAAAAATTGTTCCACATCACTGGCCACTCGAGAAATGCAAATTTAAAAAAAACACCGAGATTTCATCTCACCTCAGAAAGAATGGCTATTTGTCATCAAGAAATCAACCAATAACAAATGCTAGCGGGGCGGTGGGGGAAAAGGAACCATTCTCAACTTTTGGTGGGAGGGTAGGCTGGTACAACCACTGTGGAAATCAATGTGGAGATTCCTCAAAAAAGTAGAATTAGAGGTCCTATTTGACCCAGCTATTCCCTTTCTGGGTATCTTCCCAGAAGTAAAAACATCACACCACAGAGATATATGTACACCCAAGTTTATAGCAGCACAACTTGTAACAGCTAAATCTTGTAAACAACCCAAACACCATCAAAGAATGGATCAAAAATATGTGCTATTTTTATACAAAGGACTTCTACTCAGCCATAAAGAATGATAAATTTGAGACTTTTATAGGTATATGGATGCAACTAGAGGGCATACTCATAGGTGAAATAAATCATACTCACATGTGTAAACATCATATAGTCACCCTTATTTGAGAAACTAAAAGAGTAAGTAAAGTCTAAAATGTATACCAAATATTCTGAAATGGGAAGAAATTACTTAAAAGGAAAAAGTAACTAAAATGGATGAAAGAGGAAAGGCAGTAGAGAAAACAAAAAACACAAATCAGCTATACTATGAGTGTCTCTCAGTTCATTAAAAAGGAAGGTTTGTGCTAATATGAATTGGAAAATTCTTTATGCCCATATATTGTATCCTGAGCAACAACTTTTGAGGAAATCAGTGTGGAGATTCCTCAAAAAATTAGGATTAGAGGTCCCATTCAATCCAGTGATTCCCCTTTGGGTATTTTCCCAGAATAAATGAAAACATCATACTACGGCACTATATGTGCACCCATGTTTGTAGCAGCACAATTTGTAATAGCTAAAACATGGAAACAAATCAAATGCCCACCAACTGAGGCATGGACAGAAAGGATGAGGTATTTGTATACAGTGGAGTACTGCTCAGCTATAAAGAAAGAGAAACTCAAGGCTTTTATAGATAAATGGATGCAACTAGGCACCATACTTTAATAAGTGAAATAAATGAAACTCGTGTGTGTAAACACTATATTCTCTCCCTAGTGTAAGAAACTGAAAGGGTAAATAAGATCCAAAAAGTACAACAGATATAGTGAAAGGGAAAGAAACTGGTCAAGACAAAGGAAGAATTGGGACAGGGGAAAAGAGAAAAGAAGGAAGAGAAAAAAAATGTACCTATACACAAGATAGCTAAGATAATTGTACTATAAATTTCTATTTGTTCATTGAAAAGAATAGTTAGTGCTTATATTATTTGATCAATTTTGGATGTCTTTATTTGGTGATCTGAGGAACTACTTTGAAGATAAGAGTATGCAGAATAATAACCATTGTTAATTTCAAATCATCTTGTTTTGAAATTCTGTAGCATTTTTATTTTATTCTTTGCTTTAAAATAAAAATAAAGATAACATGCAATGTATTAGCTATTGTTATTCTCCTACTATTTTGTTATGAAATTTTGTTTTATCTTTTTTTCCTTAAAAATATTGGCATCTTTGATTAAATAGAAAATTTCAAAGGTGTACAATAATTACACAAAAATACAGATGTCTTTCAGAACATCTAGACATTCTAAAAAATGTCCCAAACAAAAGTTAAAATCTTATACAAATGTATTACCTAACTAAGAAAAAGAAATGAAAAGAAAACAATAATAACATAGTTCAAAGTGTCCCTAATATAAAGTAAAACCTTAGTATTCCTAATATAAAGTAAAACCTTATGAACCAATGAAAAGTACAAACAACAGATGCATAAGGAAATACAGACAATACATAGACTGCCACTGACGTTCCAGCACTGTTATGTAATGTGTTGGAAAGGTAATCAATAAGGTATTTGAGAGTGGGGAGCAATGACAATTTTCAGAAGTTTGCATTCTCTGATTGCAGTTTCACAACTAGGAATATATGAAAAGCTATTATAATTATGACAAATAATTCCATATAAATATACTTAGAAAGATTATTTGTAATTTCAATAATCTTAATATACCTTACATGACAAAAAAAAAAAAAGAAAGACAATGGTCTTAGTTACTTTTCCTGTTGCTGAGACAAAATATATAACACCCAAATTTCAAGTAGGATGCATTTATTTTAGCTCAAAGTTTATAGAGGTTTCAGTCCATATTTAGCTGGTTGCAAGGCAGGGCGGCATGGTGCAGGCACATCCCGGAGGACAAGCTGTCCATGGCAAACAGGGCAGGCAGAAGGCAGCAAAGCATCCTCTTTCTATCCCTTTTGTCTCGGCCAGGATACGCGCCTTTTGGGTGGAGCTACCCACACTCAAGAGTGGGACATTCTTGATCCCAGGATCACACTCTTAATGCCAGCATCACATCTTTCATCCCAGAATCACACACCCTAATCGACCTGCCTTTTAAACTCCCCACATATTATTTCCATGAGGCTGTAGAGGAACAACTAGATACACGCCAAAATAACAGTTAAACAAATTATGTACTCATACTGTAAAAAAAGAAACAGAAAACCACTTTAATACTATGAACTACCTTAACCAGTTCTGATTTAGAAATTCAGGAAGAAATTGAAGATTTGCATGAAAATTTGCAAAGTATAATTTTATGTTAGAACAGTAATAATGATTTTTAAAAAACTCTGACCCAGGAATGTAGTTCAGTCGTAGAGCTCTTCCCTAGCACATAGTAGGCCCTTGATTTCACCCCATTGTTGCAAAAACATTTTTCCTATTCTAGATTAAAGATGTACGTCTTTACATTCAAGAAGAAAAATGCAAAGAGAAAACTGTAGTATTCACTGAGCCAGAGTGATGAGGTATTGTCCTCACTAGTGAAATTGGGAATATGATGTCTGTCCATTCTGAGTTCACATTTTCAATATTCGAGAGATACAATATATAGCATTCTTTTTGTGTGATATCTATATCTTTGAATTTTCCAAAAGAGATATGGAAACTATTAAGTGGACAGATGCAAAAAAAAAAAAAAAGCAACAATAAAGAAACAGAATAAACATAAAAGAACTTTGTAAAACTAACAGCTAACATCCCATGACATTTTGCTAATAGCTAGAAATAAAAGCCCTGGCAGACACTAATCACAATATGCTATTTAATCTTTTACACAGCCACACTACCAGTAAAACATGCTCACATAAAATCATAAACAAATTACTTTTAAAAATGATTTTAAACTCAGTAGCATGTATTTGCTAGTATACTGCACCCTTACAACACAGAGGCAGGGAAAATTCCTACTCATGTCAAGAAAACCACTGCCATAATATCTAATTTCCTTGATGGAAATGAGCTTCCTCAATTAAGGCAGTGTGCTGTTATTTATTTCCACTTCCCTGTTCACAGGTACTCCTCTCCCTATGTAATTATGAGCAGGATAAGCCATCAATTTAGGTGGATCACTTTTAACGATATGTCTTTCATGATGTACTCATGTGTCAGGGTTCTTTAAGACCCACATAATGGGTCATATGAAAGATATCCAACTTTTGAGGAGATGCAGCTTCCAAAGGCTCCTCTGGCCAAGCCACCTACAGCTCCTTACGGTGTGCATACATGAACTTACACATGCAGAGTGGCTTCTGTGTGCTTATTCTTGCTAAAAATAAGTATACAAAATGTGCAGGTGCAGTGCTGAAGATACATCTCATTGTGTTCTCTGATTCCAACTTCCAAAGAAAAGGAGCCCATGTTAATAAAATCTGAAGCATTTTGCAGCTCCATACAGAAGTAACATTTGTGATTCATTAGACACTAAATCTGCTCAATTGATTTTCATAGGGGGAACTAATTAACCTTTTATCTCATTCCTAGTTCCAAAGGATAAGAATAAATGTAATTGAAACATTCATGCAGAAACTCCTCTCCCTATTCAACTGAAAAATATTTAAGAATATAATAGGAAGTTTAAAATTATTTTTACCTTAGCAGCTAGTGTTACTGTAAAATAGAAGCCATAGAAAAAGCAAAATCCTTGGAATGTACTACTGTCCAGATGACCACTAGAAGTTGGAACATATTTGTTAAAATGCTGCGTGAATTTGATTGCATTTTTAAATAATAAAACACAGCATGTAATTGAGCATTGTAAAGCAATGTTGATAATTTTAGTAAAATAGTACTAACATTGATAATTTAGTTTGTAGAAGACCCTGTTAAAATCCTTACATAGTTGAAATTATTTATTGATTAGAACAACTTTCTGCTCTAGATAATATTCTACTTCTCCCATCAATTTTAAAACTACAATTTAGAGAAGTTAATAACTTGTAAAATAAGTCATGCCTTGCAGGGATAAATCACTTTTATTCCAGTTATGCCTAGATTTTAAGTTTGTTCACTTTGCAATTATTTCAAATCAAAGTATAAAGTTAATTTGTTTTGAAGTGTTAGTGAAATTATACAAATAGTTTATTGAATGTATAATTAATTAGCTTCCTCCCCTGCTGTATCATATTTTGAAAACAAGTACTTTCATCCCACATAGGTTTTGCAAATAATTTCTCCTATTCCTTAGTCTGTCTGTTTTACTCAGTGTGTTATACTAGTGTATGCTTCCAGTTGTAACAAATTACCACATAATTGGTGGTTTAAAATGCAGAAATTTCTTGTCATCCAGTTCTGGAAAACAGAAATTTGACATCAGTTTCACTGGGATGTGTGTCACAAAAGGCCCCATTCTCTTTTGGGGGGTTTAGGGAAGAATTGGTCCCTTTTTTCTAGGTTCCAGTTTGCGGTGGCTACTGGGTTTCCTTTGTGACCTTAACCCTCCCATGGCTATTTCCATCTTCAGAAATAGATGTTGAATAGTTCTGTGTGTTAACCTCTCTCACCTGATTTAGAGCTCACAATCTTTGGATTTAGGTCCCACCCACCTAATATAAGATAATCTCCCGAAGTCAAGGTCTTAAACCTCATTTATTTAGAAAGACCCCTCTTCCTTACATGATAGCTTTTACAGGTGCTAAGGATTTGCCTCTGACATCTTTACATAGACAGTATACAGCCTGCAACACAAAGAACACTTAAATTTTAATAAAGTCCAATTTGTCAGCTATTTTTTTTCTTTTTTTCTCCTTTTTTTTGAGACAGAATCTCTCTATGCAGTTCAGTCTGGCCTTGAGCTCACTTTGTAGCCCAGCTTGGTCTTGAACTCACAGCAATCCTCTTGTCTCAACCTCCCGAGTGCTGGGATTACAGGTGTGCACCACCATGCTCAGATCTGTCAATTATTTTCATTTATGAAATATTTTGAAGTGTGTGTTTAAAAATTCAGCACCACCAAACACAAAATAACACTGATTTTCTCCTGTGCATCCTTCTAGAAGCATTACAGATTTCCATTTTATATTAAGACCTATCATTCAATTTTAGTTAATTGTTTTGAAAAGGCTAAGTTTCTAGTCTAAGGATTGTTTGTTGCAGGACCTCTGTAAAAAGACTATATTCATGGTTAGTCATGTACTTGTTCTAGAGCTGTTGGTTTACTTGTTCTCACAAGAGTTGGCTGGCCCGTAAAGAGTTGTGACAGATTACTGCCTAATAAAATATGTCCAGTTCTAACAAACAGAAATGGCAGTAATGTCATTTTGACAGAGCATAATCACCATATTTCTTTCCTTTTACATGTACAATCTTTAAGTCATGTCCTTCAAAGGACATTTTGAATGTGGAGATATCATTCTGATCTAAAAAAAAAATATATTAACTGAACATATAGTCCCAGTCCAATAAATTCTAGCATTCTAAAGAAAAAAGTGTGACTAATTTCTGACAAAGGACACTAGAAGAAAAATGAAAATAGAATCTTTGGATTCAAACGAATTTTTAAACAATATTAGTCATATTTTTTTCTGCAGTAATCTGAGTGAGTTTTGGTTCTTGTTCATTCTCTGAAATACAAGAGATATTCTAAAATTTGCTGTCACGGAGAACTGCAGATGAACATAATGAGTCTTCATTTGTGCAAGTGGTAGTAATTCTCTGCTAAAATTATATTTTTGGAAAAGAATAAAATGTCATTCTAGAAAGATGCCAATGTATATTATATGGGAAAAGCTTGTGAGGTAAAATCTTTTGAAAAGAATTTTCAAAACTGAACAAGCCTCATTACCACAATGCAAAATGCCTTCTTAACTCTTTAATGTGGGGAATTATGGTATACCAGATTTCTTAAACCGTCTGCTGTTAAGGAATGTGTCACATTATTTTACAGTGTCAGATTCTTGAATAAGATCGCTTGATTTTGAGTTATTTTAAACATAACTCATTTAGTTGCTATACCCAAAAATCTTCATAATTCAAGAGCAACAATAAGTTTAAAATCTTATTACAATAAATTAAATTGCAAATCAGCAAAAGGAAAAATATATAATCCATTGTAGACAGAGTTTTATATTAAAGTTTCAATTTTATCCAATTTCATGAAACTTTAGCCTAAGTAGTTTGTAAGAAACTCAGAACTAAAGCTAATATATTGCCTCTCAGCATTACAAAAGTTAATATCTTCCATTGTATTAAAAAAAGTTTGTGTACATTTTACATTCAATATTTATAAGCATAGAAGTTGGATGTGTTGTTCTTATTATAGTGTTTTAATCGGAGAAAAATATTCACTTCCAGAAAGGAAAAAATCAGGCTTGAATATTTCTATTCTATCTTGAACATGAGTACCTTTTTTACTGAAGCTCATCTGACTCAGAATAATTCTGTGTAGGTGAAGCTAGTCAGTAAAATAATGAGAATGATTTTCTTTTATGGCCCCTGCTTTAGATTTTGAAAACAAAATATCTCAGTATCTCAGGCAATGATGTTTTACCTACTGTCATTACCAATCCATTTATGCCAGCTTTTGTTTTGTATAGCTTGTTTCTATTTTTACAGGTGACAAAATCTGTTTATGCAGCTCTGCATTTAGTCTTCATACTTTACATATACTGCTCTGACAATTTATTTTCAAAGGCATCCTTTAGATGACATAATAGGAAACAGACTGATGGCTTAATTATCCATTTACTTCTCATCAACTACACCAATGACTATCCTTTTAACTTTCCCAATTTATAAGAAAAATATTTGTGAATATTTTTGGAATAACAAAGAAAAATGCCTTACTGTGAGTTGTATGTGGTTTACAATATGGTTCTGTAAAGTAGTTTTGGTTGATAATATCCAGTAGTGTTCAAGTGTTTTTCCTTACTTAAAAATTTAAAATGAAAATTTTCTTCATTTAGACTAAACCAGAATTGAGAACAGCTAGTACTAATTTTCTATGACTATTTGAATGTACACTTAGTTTCACAAATGATTTCTTGAGAAAACTAGAAGTTTGACTATCTGTTGTGCTTCTTACAGGCAAAATTTGTGTGCTGATTTTTCGGTATTGCACTGGTAAAATAATGATAGGAGTGTTTTGCAAATTCTGATACTCATGATCTCCTGTATCTTAATATCCAATGATCTTGGCATTAGTTTTTAGCCACAAACAAATTACAATTACACTATAATTGTGCTAGAAAAAACTGGATTATATAAATCAATGGTATTCAAGTAAAGGGGATTCTCATTTCTCCACAATAGTTAAAACAGAATAAAACCACATTTATTTAAATGAGGTAATTCCCTTCAAGCTAAAGTTCTAAAATAGCTTTCAAAAATGTTAATATGGGGCTGGGGATTTAGCTCAGTGGCAAAGCACCTGCCTGGCAAGCACAAGGTCGTGAGTTCGGTTCCCGGTACCGGAGAAAAACCAAAAAAAAAAAAAAAAAAAAAAAATGTTAATATGAGGACTTTCTAAGGCTGAAGCTAAAATTTTCATGGTCAATGTATGATTGATTTAATTAAATTAGATTTTTAATGTTCTTTCAGGGAAAAGTGAGCCTACTTAGTATTTACCTAAAGTGAGTAAATGTTAGAGAATTCTCTTGGTTAGAGAATATTCATTACCAAATACAAATGTTGATGCTATCAAATCTCTAATATGTATCCTTGATTAGAAACAATATATTATCTATATTTTCTTCATTAGTTATTTTTTCCCATTCAACATGAGTTCTAGTGTAGAGTTCTCGCAAAATTCTTAAGTTGTTTAATGAATTTTTGGCTAATTATATAGAAATAAAAACAATCCACACCAGAATTTTGCCACATCTACTTCATCTTCTAAAATTCTAGTTATTTATTAATCTTAGACTTCTGCATCTGCATTCCTTCCCAGTCCAGCTGTTCTTCTACAAGGACTTGTGCATAAATATAACTGTGACAGCTTAATTCACAGTTAAGACTCTTCCATGACTTTGAAGCGGTCTTATTGAAAAAACCTGAACAATTTACTGGTATGAAACCATGTTGTATCATTTTGTACTCGTGATTTTTTATGTATTATATCAGTAAAATACAATCTCCTGAACATTATTTTAGGTCTTCTTTTCAAAATTCAAGTCTCAGCCTAGACCATGGTCCCACAGAACAGCCTTCCCTGGCCATCTATCTTTAGGGGACTTGCTCCTTGCTGGGTACTCTTTCTCACAGTCCCCTTTTATTTTCTCGTGGAGATTCTGATTAAATTATTTTTTATTTTTCTCCGTTGGTCTCTGTTTTAACCTAGGAAGTAGAAATAATGAGGTATTTGAGTCCTCTTGCTACCTGCTGATTTGCTGTTGTCTAACTATTGCATAAAACATAAATCTTTCTTGAATAAACACATGAAATAATTGCACTTCCTCTTTATCCTCTTCACAAAACCAAAAGGAAATTTTCCCTCCTCACATGTGTCCCTAGATTAGTACTTGGGGTCAATTTCTAGACTACCGAACTTCGAAGGCGATATTTACCCCTTTTGACTCATATTGACAACTACCTTCCCTAGGAAGTTTATAAGATAAATTTTTATTAAAGTTACATATGATGTCAGTCTCAGGAGTAATGTCTGGTTCCAAACTCAGATTTCTGAGAATAAAAACACATGGTGGAATTTGTTCTGGATGAACTGGGATCATTGGAAACATTGCTGGCCCTTAAAGTTCCACATTTTACATTTAGCAAAATTAAGTGGAATTATATATTTATGGGTTTCTTCTTGAAGTTCTACTTTAATTCTGCTTTAACATAGATATCTGGAATATTTCCCAATGACGCTAACATTTTCTGCCAAAGAGGATAACATTGCTGAGACTCATACTGAAGGGTAGGAGGGCACCAAAGAATAAGTGCTTTGTTTACACACAAAAAAAAAATATCTTCTGGGACAGAATAGGTGCTGGAGTGCTTTGTATTAGAAAATGACCCACAAATGGTATTCATAAATACGAGTTAATTCGTACCATTATGGCAAGGAAGTAAGAAAAAAAGAATCTTTTTCCTTTTCATTCCATTCATAGCATGTTCATCACTGTCTCTTGTTATTCTTTGCTATGTTTTATATTTACCATGTAAATAATATTTCAGATAAAAATGTTTTCACCTTCCTTGTAGTTAAGGAATGATTTTCAGTCCCTGAGACTCTATATTAGAAATAACAGATATCAGATTAGTGTCTCAAAAGCAAAAGAAGAGATGAAAGTTAGGGATCAAAACTCTGAGATGAACTGGAGCTACCTACACTTTTTTTTTAAATCCATTTTGGTTTTTGAGAAAGAGAACTCCCTCCCCTCGCCATAAACATGTTGAAGGATTGCTGACAGGAGAGAGGAAAGACACACCAGCAAAGGAAAAAAGGACCCCCGCCATTGCATTGTGTAACAGACTAGAGTAGCATGTGTCTGCACAGGGTTTGCACTTTTTTTCAGCCTCTTCTTTAAAAGGTAGGGTCTAATTCACTGTCAAGCCTTGCGCAGGTATTTTGTTTTTCTCTGGAACCGGGAACCGAACTTACGACCTTGCGCTTGCCAGGCAGGCGCTTTTGCCGCTGAGCTAAATCCCCAGCCCCCTCGCAGGTATTTTATATTCTGTCAGTGAAGTGCTATTAAGCTTACTACCTTCACAAAAGTGCATAATGTCAAAAACCACTATAAATCATTTATTGAATATATGTATAAATTTTCACAAAATTATATTTATTTCCCTATTAGGAAGAAATTATTTTTTGAAAGATGGCATCTGAAGCCTTTCACAAAATCCATTTATCTAAATGTTTAAGATGAATTCCCTATGTGCTTTCTCTAGGTTATTAATTTTTCCAAACCATATCATATGTGTTCATTTCACATTGGTTTTATTATATTTTATGACTAGAAGCCTCTTCTACAATTCTATTCCTATGATACTCTGCCATTCTATGAACTCAAGATGCAATATTTACCGGCCTATCCACATATCTCATGTAATTTGGCCATGAAATGTGTACTTTGCCTTCTTTAAAAAATAGACAGCTTTAAGGAGTTTGGCTTTATCAAGAAGTTAAGTACTAAAAAGTCATGTAAGAGAAATAATGGATTATCTTTATCCTAGGGATTTGGCTTAAAATAAACTGTGGAAGGGTGAAAGTAATTTAAAGTATAAATAACACAAGCTTAGCCATGAGATTAAAATTGTCTAACCTAGGTTTTTGGATATATGGAGCTTAAATCTGTTATACACTCTATTTGTCAGTGTTCTAAATTGTGTATAATAATTCATAAAGTAATCTTCACAAAATTTATATTATTTTCCTTCAATTTAGATATCTGAAATAAATGTGCTATTTTTCCATTATACTTGATTTTCTCAATTATATTTCCCAACTATATCATTTAAAGATATAGCCAAAATCCTATGTATTTGTATATGTTTTTAGAAATTTTTTCAAGTGGCAGCTAAATAAAAATTGACTAAATTGAGTAAAATACTAACAATATCAAACTTCTATACCTTTAGTTTTGTTATATGTATTGGTTAACTACAAAATAAAAATCTTAAATAGGTATACATTTCAGCATCTGCTTCATACCATGCAGTCTGAATTGTCTCTGACAATTCCAGGAATTGCAGCAGCAGTAGAATTACTATGTTCTCTTTCCTGCTACTTTTCATGTAAATCAAGTTCATTATTAATTCTTATTATTAATCTTTTCATCACCATCATCATTAGCTTGTGTGTCATTAGTTGCTTTAATAATGGTTGCCCTGAAACTCCTGACAGATTCTATGGCTTAAAGTGAGTCAATCATGGTAGAAGGTTATCACAACAAAGAATAGCAGAAAACAGGCAAAGAATCACAGATCAATTCCATCCAAGTGTTGTCATGTGAATCCCTAGGTGGTATAAAACAGTGTCCACCACTCAGTTCTCAAGGGAAATAAACACATTCAAGAGATTCCAAAGAGATCAGCAGAAAAGTATTAAAGGAATTGTGAAATGGGCTCCGTAAGGAATGGTTGGGTGAATTGTGGTGATTAGCTTATAAAGCAAAAAGCCAAGCAGGAACTTAACATTTTTCAAATGTGTGATCAAGAATTGATCCAATGGGGGAATTCCAACTACAAAATCACAGCAAGCAGAATAAAAAATAGTGGGAAAGATTTAAAACTGATGACTAGCCATAAAAAGCTAGCCCTACTCTTTAGTTCCATAGTAGTTAAATAAAGTTAAAATTAAAATGGAAAGTAAAATGATGATTTCCGCAGAATTTGTAAGTATGCAAGGTCAATTTTCTCCCAGTACTGCAGCTAACTGGAAAAGCTCTTTGTAACTGAAAAATTCTAAGAAGCCAGTTGTGGCGATGGATGCCTATACTCCCAGTATTCTGGAGGCTGAGGCAGGAGGATCGAAGCAAGTTTAAGGGCAGGCTTGCTTACATCGGCAATGGAAGGCTAGCCTGGACAACTAAGAGAGAACTAGTCTTTAAAAAAAAAAAAAAAAAAAAAAAAAAAACGAAACAGGGAAAGAAAAGAAGAAAGACATACTAGGGTTATAGCTCATAGTTTGGGTTTAATCTCCAGTACCCTCCCTCTAAAAAATCGAAGAACAGGGCTGGGGATTTAGCTCAGCGGCAAAGCACCTGCCTGGCAAGCACAAGGTCGGGAGTTCAGTTCCCAGTACCGGAGAAAAACCAAAAAAGTAAAAAAATAAAAAATAAAAATAAAAAATCGGAGAACTATACTTTTTATTTTGAGTCTGTTCACATTAGCACACAAATTAATGGTGAGCACTCGCTATTCTCTTGTGTGTCTAAGTAGTTACCGTATTAGTTTTGTAAACTTAGTTGGTGCCATGCAGCTCACATGGAGGAAGCCAGTGGGGGTGAGTGCAAGCACTAGCTAGTTAATATCGTAGGCCTCAGTTTATTCATAAATAAAATGCTGAGAGCTGGGTTGGATGATTTTAACTTATGCTAAATTTTTAGTGTTTCGTAAGCATTTTTCTCCTATTTTAATGCGAAGGAAGTAGTCAAACAGCCAGTAGGGGGAGTCCTGGTCTTAGCGCCAGAATTAAAGGTGCTCACAGATTTTGGCACACAGCTGTACAAATCTGACTGCCTCATCTTCCACCATTAAAACAACCAACTAAACAAACAAAGAAATAAAAAAAAAAAAAAAACAGAAGACAAACTTGAAACGTGAGAAAATATATACCTAGTTTTCAAAACATAAAGTGTGCAGAAGTATAAGATGTATCTGATGATATAACAGAACTTCTAAACATTTAAAATTAGTATTTTCTGTTGATCTTCATGAGGATTAACTCCTAGGCCCAGCAGCCCCTCAGAAGCAGAAACAATCCTCTAATCTCTCAACAACGGGGAAGGAAAGGTTTTCACAGGAAGTAAACACGCGCAGATGGCATTCTGATATTCTGTGGCTTCACACACACCACCTGCTTCCAGACTGTGCTCAAAACCCCTCAGGAAACACATAAACAAAACCCTTTGTGTTTGGACTTCTCCAAAAAATAATTTTTCTATTGATCTATAAGAAAATAGAATAATTGATGATATTATGCTTAACTTTATAGACACACAAAAACTTTAAAATTTGAATCTCTGATGTTATTGATACTATACATGACTCCATCCAATAATTTTTTAAATTTCAGTTTCATATATGGATTTAAAGTTGCTTAAATATGGATATGTGTGTAAACACAAACACTCCAATGCTTTCACCCAGTTTTTGTAGGTATGTACACAGATGTATATATGAAATAAAAAATGTTTATTATTTTGACTAGTATTTCACAATATCATCAACTTTTTCTTTTGTCCTTAAAATCCTGTCCATATTAGTAGCATAATGCCATAGTTTAGGGTTTTCCAAGGGAATACAATATAATACAGGACACATATTTTATAAGATTATTTATAATAGTCACTCAAGAGAGTGCAGGAAATCTGTGCATATACTACAGACCAAAGAATCCAGCTGCAGGCCTGCTCCCACCCTGCTGCCTCATGCAGGCCTGTTTCATGGATCTGTGCTGGGAAAGCCCAAAGGTCAGTAGTGGAAGCTAGAAAGTCTGTGCAAGTGGAATGAAGGATCTGTGCTACCAAGCTGAGGGATCTGCACTGGAGCCAGGATGTCACGGTCAAAGTAAGAGTCACTGCTCCCCTGAAAAGTACCACAGCCATCCTCCGCAACAGTGAGGTCCTGAGCGCCTCCTAAGATGAGAAAATCTGAGCTCCCATCGGGAAAGCTACACTACAAGCTTCTCCAGGACACCAAGCAGTGCACCAACTTCCCTTCTGGATCCAGGAAGAGATGCTCAATATGAAGACAAGAGATCCCCCAAAGTGAACCGTAGCCGTTCTCAGTGACAAGGTCCCCAGCTCCTCCTCCATTGAGAACTGCCAAGTTCGTCAGGAAAGCCAGCATGAAAAGCTCCTCCAGGAAAACTAACAGCTCCCTACAGCTTCCCAACAGCTTCTACCAGCTCACAACAGCCTCATCAGCCTCTCTCATTTTGCCTCTCATTTTGCCTCTCATTCTGCAGTCCACAATCCTCAGGTGGGACTTCCACACCCAGCACCACACTGATTCAGGTCAGCTGGGTGTTACAAGTTGACCATCAGTTATCAATCGACTACACGTGACAAAAACAAAGAAGGCCCTTAGAATTCACAACTCTGAGTCATTAACAATGTAAGAAAGCCCAGAATGTGCATCAGTTACCTAAGGCACCAGACAAAGTCATGAGTTGGAACTACGTGTGAGTCACCTGACCCACACACCAACCGACTTCCGCCATGAGGGCCTATTCCCAGCAGCCAGTACTACCTGTGTAGGGAGGGTGGTCCATATTTCCTGTATGTTGTTTCACTGAATGCATAGAAAGTAAGCATTCCTTTCTGTAGGTCACACTGGGAATTAAGGACTTAATGTTTAGCTAAATGCATCACTAAAAATCAGGTGCAAGTCAACTATTTCTATGTTAGCTGAACAATCCTAAAATCTCTCTTCCTCTCTTTCTGTCGCTATCTCTATGTGCATATTTTTATGTATGTCTGTGCGTTTATATTAATATCAATATTTATCCACATTTATTTTATATAAAATGCATTTGTGCAAACAGTATTTCTATAACACAGAACTATCACACACAGCCTCAATCTCTGTACATTAAAGAATATGTACCATTGTGTAAATCTAAAAACATTTCCTTTCTGATAAGTTGACTATGAAAGACATCAGGAAAAGTATAAGAGGCAATGTAAAATAAGATTTAAAAAAAATTTCAGAAAGTATGTGAAGAATACATTGTCATATTCCTTTGGTTTTTTTTTAAAGTCATTTTACTGAATGAGATAGTCAGAAGTTTTATTCAAATCACCTAGATTTCCCGAGGTTTTTCTCTATAGATAAAAAGATTATTGCTAAGAAATACTAAGAGATACAGATAGAGAAATTCACATTCCTCATGTGTCATCCAATACTTATAATCCCACTTCTAACTTCTCTGTTTTCTTTGGACAATGGCCTATTAAGCCCCACTTTTATATTTTATTACCTTTGGACTTTACCTAGCAAACTAGTTTATTGACCTCCAGTAAGTAAATTAATATTGCATTTTAGATGAACAATTTATGTCTCTTTTATGCTTTTCTATCTAACAGAAAACTTGAAGGCCAATATATGATTGTAACTCACAGACATGTTCATTTGTACACATTAATACTTTTCAACTCTTAACAAGTGGATTAAATGTGGAAACTGTAGCCAACTGGAAACCAGTAAAATATATAGCTTTAGGACACTGTCATACTGTTTTTCAAATTCAACCCCTATATTACCTATTAATATTTTGATCCCAGCTGTGAAAAAATTGAAGGTATTTGAGAGCATTCCTAATGAAACTCGGCAAGAGTTGGTGATTTAATCATTTCCTTCTCCTTGTGATCCAACTACTTACTCAGCTCTTTGTGCACACTCCCATATGTACTTTTGTGCTAGAGAGAAAAAAAATGTTCAATAAAAGAACTACCACAATACAAGAAGGATTTAGCAGGAGGACCGGATTAATGCTTCTCATATCTTTATTCATTCCTTGCGATCAAGCATGCGTTTCACAACGGGATAGTTGTATTCTCAATGTTGACATATCTAAAACCATCTTTATGTGGAAGTCGTGACAGCTCTCTGTACCATATATGAGAAAAGAAAGGAGTTTTGAGTTATGTATGTGTATATATATATATATATATATATATACACATAATTTTTATATGGCTTTGGCTCACGTACAAAATCACTTTCAACACTTGGTACAAAAATGTGTCATCCCAAGAGTGGAACACAACCGAATAATGGGCCTAAGCAACAGAAGTTGTTCAGGTGTTTCTCAAATCATTGCTGTAGTAGAAGGGAAACGTAACAATATGTTGTGGTGTCCATGTTGCTGGAACTAAGTTAACATGTCTTAAACATCTACTGCATGCTAGTGGTTGCCAAGAAGAATGTATTTGCAATGCACACAATTCATGTTGTGTTTGGGCTGCAGTATGGAAACAGTTTCTTATCCTCTTCCTATCTGAGGCAGCAGGCAGAGTTGAAGGCACACAGTAGCCAGCACTGCAGGACAGACTAAAAGCCAAAGAGCATGCCATATCTGGACACACACAAGCCATGCCCAGGAAAATGAGAAATTCCCAACATATTCTTTGAAATGAATATCAAAAGATGCACTCATTCTTAGCAATAAAGCAAAGAGAGACATTAAAATAAATGATTCTTCCCCAGAATAATTTACTAGGTGCTGAGTAGTTTATATACAGAGGATATTCAGGGGTTAGTACTGAGAGTTGATTTAAAAATTTACCTGCAAGAAATATGAGCTACATATATAAGAACAGAACATGATATAAGTAGCTTAGGTAAGTATTAGAAGAACATGGGATTGAGATAAGAGCAAGTCAGATTAATTGGGAGGTAGGATAAAAATTTTCATTGAACACTCAGAGAAAAGAGACTTGTAATAAGTCATACATAATTAATTTTTCTTATATGCTTTCTATCCAAAATTTAGAAATAAGTCAGAAGATGCTTGCATATATTGGGGAATTGTCTCAGAGGCTCCCAGAACAATTATTATGTGAATGTGGCTTTCATTCTTTCCATCAGCAAGTGTTTAAAGGACAGAATCTATGAAATTATTGGTTAAAAATTTTTGATAAAGAAAAAAGTATTTTGTGTTTTTTGTGGAAGAGAACTTAGGAGGGAGTTGTTTCATTGCCCTGTGGCACACTGGCCAGTTTATAATGAGTTTTTCAATATTATTTTCATGTTTCTCGCCGGTTTCTATACATTCTTAGCCTCATAAAATCGCTCTGAACATTTTACCATTTGTCTTATTTCTGAATGAATGAATTTAATAAAATTTTGGAACGTATATGTTACATACTCCTATGTGAATAAGGTTGTACAACTATTTGGGAAGTCTTCTTTGATGTTTTAGTAAGTAGAGTACAGTGAGTGGTACTTAACTTACCATGTCTGGCCATGTCTTATCCGACCATTTTTTGTCTTCACACAGCCAAAATTGCAAGCAGCCTTGTAGGTGTATGTCCAGTGTTTGCCTTTTCTGTCATTCTAAGGATTGCCGTCTGACATTCTTTCCATTGTTAAATGACACACAGGCAACATTTCATGAAGAAAGTTGTCCTTTTTGGTGAGATGTAAATCTTCAGATTTAATGCATTATTAGCACAAGGTATTAAAATGAATTCTATTATACATATATAAGAACATTGAAGCTTATTTAATATTTTAAAATGTAGTTTTAAAATACAAATAAGCCTATATAAGGTAAAGTTAAAAAATTCATCATTTTCATAAGGTTACTTAATGCTTTTCATAACTACAGAAATTTATAAAAGTTTTCATTTGACCATCGGAAATGACATTTAATTATTGTGCAAAGATAAGATATATCTGCCAATTACTAATTTCCATTAGTTCATTGAAAAGAAAGGTTTGTGCTTATAATTGTTTTATCAGGTTTTCATGCCTATATCTTGTAATCTGAGTAACTACTTTCAAGGTAATAATACACAATATATGAACCATTGTTACTCTCCTACTATCTTGTTTTCAAATTTTGAATTACTGTTTTCATTGTTTTTTCTCTTTAAAATAAAAAGATATATATGTCAGAATATAGATTCCTGAAGAAATATAAATATACTTCCAAATATGGTTTGAAATATAAATGTTATTTGATTTGATATTCAAATTTTCTAATGCTTAGTTTCCTTAAAGTATTAGAGATACACTTTATAATTTAATATATTTTTCTCATATGGAGACAAATGTTTAAAAGTAGTATATGTTTAATAATTATTTTCTTATTTACTCAGATTTTGATTAAAATAATGCTTATATATTTTGTAGCAATTTGCCACCTTAAATATTCAGTAAATTGGGAGTGAGGAAATGTACAATACACTTAATTAGAGGTGGCAAATTTTGTCTTGCTATGATTTTTTTGGTTTTGCCATTAAATTTAATTAATGTATTAGAAATCAAAATTTGGTGCCAGGCATTGTGGTACATGCTTATAATCCCAGCACTTGGGAGGCTGAAGCAGGAGAATCACTGGGAGTTCGAGGCCAGCCTGAGCTACCTAGTGAGTTCAAGGTCAGCCTGAACTTCACAGTTAAACCCTGTCACAAAAAGATGAAAAGAAAGTAAAATTAAAAACAAATTTGGAAAAAGTTGACATCACTTTTAAAACCTCATTAAAAGAATATCACTTTTCTTTTTAGAATTGTGCAAAGAATAAACTATCTCAGTTTATATAGAAATAAGTTGTTTTATCTGTAAAATGATAACTGAAATGATGTATTTTACCAATTTCACTTTAATATTTTAGAGATGTGAATAAATCCAAAGTATACAGGACACAGGATAAATTAAACTTTGGTAGAATTTTACCTTCTGTATCAAGGTCCAGAAAGCTCACTTTTCATTTATTTGGATTACAATTTTTGTTCAAATTAAATATGTATGTCAGTTTTTCTGCCTAAATTTGTGTCACAGAAATTTCATATGGCTTTCAAAATATGTATTTTTTTCAAAGGATAGTAACTTTATTATGTGAAAAAGTACCAGCATTGGAGTTGCCTCATCTCTATTTTAGTTTAATCATGCTCAGTCTTTAAGCTCCATACCAAGACTCAATTCCCTCAGGCATAAAAATTACCTTATATCAAAATAGTATGTCAGCTAATTATATTGAGTAATGATTTACTCACCAGTATTTATTTAGTGCTTTCAAATTATGGTCTGAAAACTTACAGTTATATATTTTCTAAAGAATAAACTTGAACAGCATGTATGAAACTAAACTACACATGCTTTCTTGATTTTTATAACCACATCATCTTCAAAATGATCATTTAAAGTTAGATTTGAATAAATTACCTTCCCAAGAAGTAAAATTAGCCCAAAGTAAATAAATAGTCACGATACAATGAAAGCACCCTTCTAAGTTAATAAGAGAGAACTACATATATTTTTCTGGTTCCTCCAGAATTTCCAGTGTGGAAATATTAAATATATGAATACAATAACAAGAAAACATGTACAGGAAAACATTGTTTTCTATATAGGCATACGTCTTAGACATTTTTTTCTTGGTGTCACAATTTGGTAAGCACAATGAGCCATTTATGCTATGGATATAGCGTGAGATTCTGATTTATGAAGTCAAGGAACAATTCTAACATTCACCTATTCAGTGAGCAAATGTCTAGTGCCTCCTCCTGTATCAAGACCTCAGAAGAACACAGTGAACAGAACTAACTAAATACTAAAGTAAACAGACATGGTGTTTAGAGATGCTACCTATGATTTCACATACCAAATAGATATCCAAGGAGGCAGATATTAAAGAAATATTTTAATTATGTATTGTTAAGTTATATTTAAAAAGATAATGTTTACAGTTGAGAGAATCGAGATAGGTAATTTTTCTGGATAAGTGTAGATGACAAAGATGTGGTAGAATAAGATATATTTTATCAAGATCTGTGGAAGGAGAAGGAGCCAGCCATGCAAAGTCTAATGAAGAACCTGTGTTCTAAAGAAGCTGATCTGAGAACTCCACATTTGGGAGTGTTTGACTTACTCCTGATCTAAAACTGAAGTAATGTTGCTTCCATAGAATTTTTTGTTTGTTGGTTTATTGTTTTTTGGTTTTTCTCCCGTACCAGGAATCAAACTCACGACTTTGTGCTTGCCAGGCAGGTGCTGTGCCTCTGAGCTAAATCTCCAGCCCCCACTTCCATAGGATTGTAACAATGGCTGAAGACATTCTTCTTGGTATTAGTCACTATTGAGGTAGTACTGTGTGTGTGTGTGTGTGTGTGTGTGTCTGTGTGTACGTGTGTATGTGTGTGTGTGTATGAAAGAGAGAGTAACCATGTTGTACAGATGCCCGCATTCATCGTAAAAATTTTACAGTGCATAGAAAGCGATTGAGAAGCAGCCAAGCTTGAGAAACTTAACATTAAAGGAATTGAAAGATGTACAAATATCCTAAAGTGCAGCACAATTACAGTTGCGCTGCAATTTAGGTATTGGGCAGAAACCAGATCACTATGGGACTTGTGGTCCATAGCAAGGAGTTTGGATTCCATTAGGTTAAAAACCAAATTGTCCTTAAGTTTTAAATAAGATGATAACATTTTATTTACATGTTAAATATCATCACTCTAGGAAACACTGGACCAATGAAAGAGTCATTGTTTTACAACAAAAGCAACATTGTAATGCTGTCTGAAGGAGATCAAGTAAATTATAATTAACATGAACATGTTTTGGGAAACATACTATGTTATTATCGTCCTTTGCAAGCTATTAAGAAAAGTTAATGATGTGCACATCCCTCTCCTGGTAATAACATTTTGTCTCAGAATTAGTGAGTAAAAACATTTATTTTGAATACTTCCTTTGTTTTATTTTTGCTTGCTTTTACATTGCATACTGTTATCTTAAAAAGTAATTATTCAGAGTATAAGATAGAGGCATAAAAATTTCTCCAATCATTATTAGCAGGGCAAGGGATATAGCTCAGCAGCACCAGCACCTTCCTGGCAAGTGCAAGGTCCTGAGTTTGATTCCTGGTACCAAATAAAAACCCAAGTTGTCAATCATTATTAGCATACATCTTCCTTGCATACACTAAGAGATATTAATAATATAACTGACTTACATTTTTTCCCATTTCACTTCCATCTTCTTCCCTCTCCCCTTCTTTTGAACAATTTCTTCCCATTTCACAAGGTCTATTGTGTATTTTAGACAATGTTTACTCTTTCAGTTTCACACACCAGGAAGACAATACAGTGTTCACACATATGAGTCTGCCTTACTTCACTCATCATTAAATAAAACCAAGAGCAAGGGTACCAGGAAGAAAGCTGTTAAAAGGAAGAACATAAATGATCTAGGAAAGAGGCAGTGACAATTGAGTGAGCTGGAAGGATTCAAGACTGTGGAAGTGAAAAATGAAGACCAGGTGGCGGGTTTTGTGTAGTGGGGGTGAGAAGGGCTTGTTATGGCTAAAAATGATTCCTGAAAAACACCTAAGTAGATCAGGTGCCAGTAATTAAGATAGAAAGGATGTGTTTATGAAACATGGTTGTATTAAACACCATACCTCCAAAAGCGCAAGCCTCTTTTGTGATTCAATAACATTTTGGTTTAATTGAGAATTATTCTGATAATATGACCTTTATGTATTTTATTTTCCTGAAACAAACAGAATTGTCTTATAGCTACAAAAGCAGAAAACAAGGACTCTATTTCAGTGGGCTTATGTGTGTAGGGAAATTTATGTTGGGGAAGAACTGTTCCGTATTCATCCACTAGAGTATAACTTCCAGTTTTCCTATGGAAGTTATTTTATAAGTATGGAAACTGTAGGGAACTAAGACATCTATGCAAAGTAATTTCTCTCTTAGATATTAATGCAGTCCTGTACAGTTGATATTCAATTCACCTCCCACACTGCTGTGAAAAAAGATAATTGTGTCCTCATTTGCACACTGATTTCAGTATTTCAGGTTTTTGTTTGTTCTTGTAAGTTTTCTCTTTTTAACCAATTATGACTTCCCCTTCATTTTCATAGTTTTCATATCCATGAGAGGTATAATTTTATGTTTTTGGCGAATATTGTCCTTTTCACATTTACTTTGTCATAGTTTAATTTAACCATACATTTTTCCAGTCATATCCTAGCTGTTTACAATTTCATCTAAGATATGGATGGATAAACTGTAGATGAAAGCCCTTATCTCTGAACAATATGACCCTGAATATGTCAATATGTCACTGAAAATTTTACATTTAAGAAATGTATGTGTTTTTGCCCTATTTTAATTTGAAGAAAAGGGATATAGTTAGAAAAATAAAAAGCTACCTTTTAAATTCCTTTTAGTGAAATGGACCTGGTTGTGAGCCTAGAGCTCCTATCGTTTGCTGAAAAAGAGTAACTACTGCCAGCTCCTTCAGAGTGCCAATGAGAATCAACTGTAATTTTCTTACATACCCAATTTCAAAGCCAAAGTGCCCATAAAGAGAACCTTCCACAATAGCCCAAAAAATGGTTTCAAACTATTTCTGCTTCTGTGACTCTATCAAATTGGTATTCATAGCAATTACATTTAACTTATAAATAAGGCACCAAATGAAACTTCTGTCTTGCCCAAGGAATATGTTGTAGTTCGTATCTTGTCTTTATGCCACTCTGAGACAAAATACTTTGCATAATATCAGATGTAGCCAGCAAACAGTGTCAGGGACTTCCTGCATTCTAAAGTAAAACAAACCAAAATGGAAGCCAGGGGAGAGGTACAGAGGGAGAGGAAGGCAAGCCTCAGAAGACTGCTTCTCGTTTCTCCCCTCAGGCCTTTTCCAGGCAGTCAGCTCCTGCAGCTAGGAATAGATCCAAATTCTGTCTCTGTATATAAATGCCAAGCTCTCACAATGCTTCTTGACTTCAAAAATAGATGTTTCTCTTCAATGAAGTTGTCAAATTATTTTAGGAGATTTTCCCCTTATTTGGCACAAGAGATAAGAATTTATCACAACAGGTAAACTAAAATGGTTTCATAGATTCTTGTGGAAAGAGAAGCACCAGTAGTTTTCACAGAATAACTAAGGTCCAAATAGAGGAAAATCAATTTCTGTACACACTGCAGAATTACAGAGGGCTCTTTAAAATGAAACATTAACATATGAAAAAGACGAGGAGAAATTACAGAGAAGAAAGCATATTTCAAGAGCAAAGAGAAGGATTTTTAAAGACCTGAAGTTCATTTTGGGGGGAGTCTCAGTGTAAGAAACAAATAAAGTAAAACTGCAAGAAGAAAATTATTAGACTTTATGAGATTTTTGAGGGTCTTGGTCTAATGTAGGGTTCTGAATCTCACCCTTCATTAGAATAAATCCACCTTGCACTATTTTTAAAGGCTCAGCTAGTTACTTACTCATTTATTTTAAAAAAAGAAACATTTGAAGTACCTTAATTTCCATCACATGGTAGTTCCTTGAAGATACAATGATGAATATAAAAGAAAGTGGGTATTTCTGGAAGTTTATGGGTAGCAAGGCAAGAAGCACATTAATTAAGCAGTAAAACATTCACTTCATTAGAGAAAATACAGTATTTTATGAATGAAGACATATCTGAAAATATAGGATATATCCGAAAGCACTACATAAGTACAATCCTACCACACAATGATAACAAACACATATTTTGAAATGTGGTATCATTTTTTTTCTGCCTATTCACGAATACTTTTAATGTACTTGTGCCCATAATGTGTATTCATATTTGTATTTCATTGCATCAATACACTTAACATAATATTTTACATATCAAAGTACGGTTACTTATCCCAAATTGTGTTTAAACATGTTCCTATTGTTATAGAATATTTATCTTAATTTTCTTCAGTTATAAATATTAATATAACCAACATCCTAGACTATGTATTTAAACATCTGTTTGGAATGTTACATGTAGAACTCTTTATGCAAAATTATTACCTTTAAATTATCTTATACATACATTTTTAAATTAGTCTCAAAAACATTTTAAATAAATTTCTAAGAATTTTTAATCAGACCCATGTTAACTTCACAACACTCTCATTAACACTACTTGCAACAACCGAGAGATAAAACCTTGGAAATGAAAACTCTTATTTTTGCTTTATCTAAACTTTAAGTTGGTGATGACTCACTCCTCCTGACTTTTAGGTTTTTCTCTTTGTCAGAAGCTTGTCCGTTGGGATGCCTTGTCATTTGGGTTTTTCTTTATTATTTTTGCAATATTTTTTGTAACAAACATGTGGATAATAGAATAAAGTATGTTACATGGAAATGTTGCATATGTGAGGGAGTATTTCCTAAACACTGATGCTATATCCTGTGAACAGGAAACTTCCTGCGAGTCCGCACTGGAAATCGCATAAACCTGGTGATTCTTCTCAGACTCTATGCTAAATGCTTCTGCACAGGAATAAAACAGTTGCTAAACTTTCTAAAATTTCATAGCAAAGATGCTCTGAGATAAATATTGAAAGAGAAAATGTGCAGAAGCATGTGTTAGGATAAGAAGGAGGAGTAGACACTTGGCAGGGAGGGACCAGTATTTGGACAAGTATTTAGATGGAGGGAAAAAGAAAGAACGCCATGTGGAGAAATTCAAGGAGCTGCAGATTGACACAGTGCGGGCACATTCTTCATGCACGGAAAGGGAGAGGAGCTGGCAACCATTTAACTGACAAAAGCATGAAACTAAGCACTCAGCACCAGTATGGACTGTGTTATAAAAAGATAAGCTTCCAGTGAGGAACCTGGTTGAGTGGAATGACTCCAAGACACATCTTTCCCATAACAATAGCGATACAATTCTGGCAGAGAAAGTCTCTGTGAATACTAAGCTTGGGGAGATACATAGCTTTCACCTTGGACCATGATGATACCTGGATATCTGAAGGTCATCTGGCTAGTACTGTATAGTAAGGACTGACTTTGTTTTCTCTCATTTTTTGTCTTTTTGAGACAGGGTCTCATTAAGCAGTTCAGGCTGGACTGGAGCTCACTTTGTTGCCCAGGCTGGTCTCAAACTCACAAAGATCCTCCTGCCTCAGCCTCCCAAGTGCTGGGATTACAGGAATGAACCACCACACCCGGCTTAGTAAGGACTGACTTTAAGGGTTTCAGAAAAATCACTTTTCCATTTATTGTACATGTGGACACAGGAAGTACCAGCTCACATCATACTGAATGGAGAAAATACTAAAAGCATTTTCTCTTGAAATCAGGAATGAGACAAGGATGTCCACTCCCACTATTGTTCAATATAGCACTCAAAAGCTCAGCCAGAGTGACCAGGCAAAAGAAAGAAAGAAATGGAATACCAATAGGAAAAGAGGTCAAACTCTCCTTGTAAAGGTGACATATCATACCCTGGTTTCTCTTCAGATCATATAAATCTTTCACCTTTTCAAAAATGACATGTTCCTATACACACAAGACCCAAAACTACACTCAAAGGGTCTTGAAACTAAGGAACAAGTTCATCAAAGTGACAGGATATATAACAAATACACAAGAAACTAATGTTCCTGTAGACCAACAATGAGCCCACTGAAAAAAAGCTAAGGAAATCAATCCTATTCACATTAGCTTCAGGAAAAACTACTTACCCAGGAATTTACCTAACTAAGAAATGAAAGACCTCTGTGAAGAAAACTACAGTACTCTGAAAAGAGAGATTGAAGAGGACATTAGGAAATGGAAAGACACATCCTATTCCTGAGTAGGCCAAACCAATATTACCAAAATGGATATTTTACCAAAAATAATATAGAGATTTAATGAATCCCTGTCAGAGTCCCAACAGCATTCTTCAAAGAACCAGGAAAAAATACTTCCACAATATTTCAGGAATGAAGGAAGATCTAGAATAGCCAAAGTAATCCTGACAACAAAAGAAAACCTAGAGATGTTACAATCTTGGATTTCAACTTATACCACAAAAGTACAGTGATAAAAATAGCATGGTACTGGCACAAACGTAGACCTGTTGACAAGTATAACGGAAGTGAGGAAGCAGAAACAACCCCCTTAACGTACTGACATCTCATTTTTTGAAAAAGAGAGTGAAATAGATATTTTAGAAAACAAAAAGATAGCCTCTTTAACAAATGGTGCTGGAAAAACTGACTGTCCACATGTACGATAATGAATATAGATCCATCTCTCACCTTGTACTAAAATAAAATCAAATGGGTCAAACTCTTTTATATATAAAAACAGAAGCTCTGACTCTACTAGAAAATAAAATGATAAATCCTTGAAAAAGGCATAGTCAGATTCCTTCCTAAGAATTAATACCCAAAATTAACAAATGGAATTATATCAAAGTACAATGCTTCTGTAAAGGATAAAAATCCACAGAATGAAGAGACAACCTACGGAATGGGAAAAAACATTTTGTCACCATATCTAGAAGATATATATAAAGATCTCAATAAACTTAGCCCCTCAAAAGTGAAAGACCTCGTCAAAAATGGGAAGTTGAAATGAATAAACAGTTATCAAAAGAAGAACTGGTACAAGCTGTTGCTAAATACATGAAAAACATCCAGCATCTTTGGTCATTAGAGAAATGTAAATCAAAATTACAGTGAGAGTGCATCTTACCCCAGGAAGGATGACTATCACAAGATCAAAAATAAACAAATAGTGGAGAGTTGTGGGGGAAAATGAACACTTCCACTATCTTTAAGAGAATGTAAACTTGTAGAGTCACTATAGAAACCAGTATAAAGATTCCTTAAAAACAACCCAAAATAGAATTTTCATATGACCCAGATAAAGCACTTCTGAGTATGTTTCAGAAAAAGTTAAATATCTCATACTACAAAGATACATGCATACTTATGTTAACAGAAGCCCAATTCATAATAGCTTAATTATGGAAGAAGCACATATGTCCATCAACAGATGAATGGATAAAGAAAATGAGATATTTAGGGACAGTGGAGTATTACTCTGGCATAAAGAAGAAGAATCTTGCATCACTTGTAATTAAATGGAGACCATAATTCTAACTAAATACCTTAGGCACATAAGTCTAAATATTGCATGATTTCTCTGAGATGAGAAAGACAAAATATGAATATTTAAAGAGCAAAATAAACTAGAGATAATAGGAAATGTAAAGATAGACATTGTAGACCTAGAAAGAGAATCCAGAAAAGGCTTGGAAGTTGGTCAGGGAGTAGAAGTGAAAGTAGACAAGATTCAGTTGCTGTATGTACCAATTCCCTGGGAAGAATGCAATCACAATGTATTGTGATCATACACCAATTAAAAATATAAAGCTGGACTTTTGTCATTGACTTTAAATTAAATACTGTAGCTCAAGTTTCTAGAAGTGATGCTATTTGAGCAAGCAGGGTGGTTTCTCACAGGCTGTCCTATCGTATGTCATTCAGGCTTCTGCAATGTTCATCTACCCAATCTGACTCTAATCTTTATCCAGCCATTTCTTGTCCCTGGCTGGATTTTCACACCTTCCTAACTGATCCCCTGCTCTCAAGTTTTTCTCTTCTCTCAGTATTCTCCAAGTGTGGACAAAGGGCTTTTTCTACTACAGTCACCAATTTATTATTCCTTGCAATGCAGAATTATTGACTTATCTCTGTGCACTATTAGACCATTATATTCTGGAGGACAAATATGTTTCACCTTAGCACTGAAGTATTCCCAGCAACCAACTGCATTGTCTGACATTTTGGAGGGTGCTCAAAACATTTTTAATGAGTAAATTCTGTTGCAGTGTTCATGTTTGAAGGTTTTGAATGGGAATTTATGAATACAGTGTGTCATTTAAGATACAGCCAGGAACACAAAACACATACTGGCTGTTTCAACAAAAAGAACTTTGAGATCATTGGTTACACAGATGTTGAACAATAAATAAATGAAATCTTGAGGTGCCCTGCAAGAAACAACAGTAGGTCATTCGGGTTTATTAGAAAGATTTGTGTCTATTAGACCTCAGAAGCTCATAGAAGGGATCTGCAGATCTGGGGCTCAGAGTGTGAAGGAGAGGGGGTCACTCTGACAGCTCTGGTGCATATTGAAATCACAATGCTTTGGGAAGAGCTTAACGACTGTGGAGGACAGAATAAAGTGTAACTCCGAAATCAAAGCCCACACAAGAGGTACATTACTCACAAAAGCAGAAAAACAAGAAGATTCAGGACCTACTCTTCTCTTCTATAACTTAACTTTCTCTCTAGTTTATTTCTGGGTGTCAGTGGATATCTAGCTTGTGCAATCCTTGACCAGGCACCCAAAACCAAATCAAATGTTTGGTTTTGTTTTTAAAGTTAAATTCAAATGAATAGATTTGGAGTGTAGATAGACTCAAGTCTCAAAACTTTACTCTAGGTTCCTAATATTAAAAGAAATAAGCATTCTGGAAAAAAATGCATATTTGTTCAGAAAAACAAATAAGAAAAAAGGTGATTTACCATTGTTTTGTCCTAAAATTTCAAGGACAGACCTTGTTTATACAGTGCTGTAGTGATGTAATGTTTAATAAAAATGAGCTCACCAAATTCATAGCTGAACCACGAATAGTGTGCCAGGTTTAAGTATTAATCAAGAATATAATATCAAGAAGAAATGCTCAATAAGCCACCCATGGCATTCCCAAATGTTTTTGGTTTGACTTTTCTTGTGGAAACAGAAGTGTTAAAGATACCTCCAAGAAGATAGCAGAATTTGGGACAGAATTTACTTATTTTGTATATTTCTATACAATTTCTTTGTAGGTGGATAGATTTTCCTAAAGATACTATGTATGCAGAGGAAGATAAAATACCCAGGATGATACTTCAGAGGGAGTAATATGTAGAGTTTATGGTAGAGGTTGAAAAGAAAAAAAGAGAGAGAATGGAAAAAGTAAAAGATGTAATTCAAAAACAATAGATTCTTATGTCACATTATTTTAATTAACATTTTTATTAAAATTGAACTGAATGATTTTCTCATATTTAGAAGTCATTTGTTTTTCCTTATGAGGAGCATTTTAAGGTTTCCATGTTCCTTTTGACCTTTGTAGGAAGCTTTAAATGTAAATTAGATATAGTCAGATAGTATAAAATTGATGACATCATCCTAAATGTTCCTCAGATAAAGCTTTGAATTTTAGTCTTAAAAATATTTTGCGAAAAATGTAAAATGTTTTTCAAATGCTCAAATACATGGAAAAACAGCAGAAGCTGTGTCACTGTTCCCTTCTCCTCTGCCCACCTCTACCTGTTGTATTTTAGGAGGCAGGAACCAGACATGGGTGTGGATAGACATCTGAAAAGCAGATTTCCTGTATTCCAACCACACTTTGTCCACTTACAAGCTATTGGCTCCTAATCAAATTGTGTACCTTTCCTATGATTCACTTTCCTGTCTCTAAGAGGATGGAAATATGTGTCATTAAGTAAGGTGATTTTGAATACGAAGTGAGTTAAAGCGTAAAAACAATTTAAATCACTACCTGCACACAGGGAAAATCTAATTAATAAACCTACTTACATCTTTGTATTCGTTTTGATTTCCACAGTACTGGCAGATAATGTCAAGCTGTCTCTCTGTCTCTTTCTCTCTCTTTCTCTCTCTCTCTCTCTCAATATTTTTTGTCACTTTCTCTCTGTCCAATTCTATTGTCCCCTTCTCTGTGTCCCATTCTCTCTCTATCTCTTTCTCTCTCTTTCTGTCTCTCTGTCTGTCTCTCACTGGCTCTTTCTATACATTTTTGTGTCTTTCTCTCTGTCCAATTTTCTCTATTTCATTTTCTCTGTATCTCTTTTTCTCTGTGTCTGTCTCTGTCTCTGTCTCTCTGTCTCTGTCCCTCTGTCTCTGCCTATCTCTGTCTATTTGTGTCTCTCTTTCTCCTTCTCTCTCTCTCTGCCATGTTTTGCAATAGCAAGTACTGAATGAAACACAGTGATGTTTTAACTGACTCAAAACAACAAACGGACATGTGGATATTCTCTGCCAATCATAACTATAGAATGCATTTACTAATCAGTTTTTCAAAGTGTGATCTACAAACTAGCAGAGTCTTTTAAATAAGATTACTGAGCTTCACCTTATTTCATTGAAATTAATGTTTGGAGCAAGCCAGGAATTGTACTTCAAGCTATTGCTTCAAATACTTCTCAAGCTCACTAAACCACAGAAATTCTGTGGAAAAAAATTCCCAAATTTATGAGAGGTGGCGTGAGGGAAGAGAACCCTCAGCCATAAAATACATGCATTATGGAACATTTCTGATTCTTTAAACTAAAACTTGGAAGAGTTTTCTGTCTTACATAAGCCAGGGCTATTTTGAATTGGAAGTGCTCTTATACATAAGAAGACCACCCTGAAGTCCCTTAAGGAAGACTTCAAACACGGTGATGATTTGGATGGCAAATTTCCAACATTTTATTCCTTAATCAGACACATAAGTGCTAATTCCAACAATAAGGAACCAGCAGTAGAGGAGAAGGAAACAAATATTTCTCCTTTCATTTTAGTTCGGTCAATCTTTCACTTTTCCCACCAAATTGATGAGTATCCCTCACCTCTCTTTCTCTCCTATCACAATAAGTGACCTCACATTGGTGAGACTGAAATGAGATAATGTCTGTAAAACTTTCTGCAGACTGTAAAATGCAACGGCATGATAAATGACTTATATGAGCACCAGGTACCTCTGCATTACCTGTTCACTTCAACTAAGTCCTCGGTAATCAACAGAGGCACTGGGGACCTGCTGTGTTTCAAGGGTGACATGAGACCTTGAAGCAACAAAGATAAATAAGGCAACATTCATCCCTTCAAAGAGTCCCAACACAAAGCAGATCGACTGGGATAAAAAATCTTCTTGGGGATGGTGAATCTGTTGAAATATTTAGGGAAGGTTGACAAGGACCTGCCGGGTGTGTGTGATTTAAGGGGTAACAGAGCAAAACAGTACCATACAGAACCAGAAGAGCCTGGTCGGATGCTCATTCCAAAAGCCAGTAGCCCTATAGGCTGGGTGTACTGCTGTACTTAGGGAAAGTGAAAAGTAAGCGTAGATAGCCCACCATGGGACAGAATACTTCATTCTATCAGGAAACTGATTATGTTTATGTGCCGCATGAGGAATAAAGTGCTAGACCCTAGGGTTTAAGTAGGAGCCATCTTCTATACTTTATGTGCAACACTGAGATAAGGCCCAAGGCAAACAATTGTTCTAATGAAAATAAAACCAACGGGAGGGGAAAGTGACACTGGGATGTAGTGGTAGAAAGAGGGAGGTAAAGGATATTAATCAATTTGATGTGGAAATTGAAAGAGAGACCAGACTGGCGGTTTGGATGAACCAATTGTGGTGCTATCCCCGGAGAGGACCATTTTGACTGGAATATAATTAATTTGCTTTTGGAACTTGCAACCATCTAATTTGGCCTGTGTCCCAACAAATTTAGTGCTATTCAGTACCTTTTCTGAGTCATCTGACAGAGTTTGAGTAGGAATAAGATGTCCCTAAAATTTTTGGAATTTTAATTCACAGCATTTAAAGCAAAGCCCGGCACATAGTAGGTACCATGCAGAGTTGTCATATTGAATTGAATACATGTACTGGGGGCCTAATCAAGCTAAGAAAATACCCATCAAGGAAATTCAGCCCAAAGGGAAACATTTACATGATTATAGTTCTGAATTTACCAGTATGAAAGTCTTTCACACAAAAAAACAAAGCATCTTCAGTACTGAATTACTCCTTTCACAATTTTACCTTCATTGACTTTCATTTCAGAGATATTTTTAGCACATAAATATTAGCTACTGAGACATATTTGATAATCAGATAAGCTACCTGTTTATCATGCGTTTCTACAGCACTGTCAGGATAATTGCAATGCGAATGTGTGACCCCCGCAGGGTTACTGAGTTACAAGCTGTCTGTGAGGATATAGTCGGTCTTGTTCTTATTCTGTTTTTTCTTTTGTCTCATTACTGGATGATATTTGTGAAAATAAATCAAACATAAAATGACAACTTACCACAACAAAATTGTTAAGAAGCTAGAAAAGTCTACTGGGATTATTGTTAAATTGGTATTGCTCTGTGTTTATGAAGATCTGCCTACCTGTATTTAATTCCGGTTGTTAATAAACTGGACTATGTAAGAACACAATTTGAGACAAAATAAATTGCTTTTTTTTACCATAAATTAAATGTTTTCATCATTAATCTTATTTCTCAGAAGTAAATCTGTACTCTGAAATCTCTTCCAAATCTGTACTCTTCAGAAATCTCTGAAATCTCAACAAGGAACAAAGAGAGGTACAATTTCTCACCCTAAAGACAGCAGCAAGAAAGTGAAGACATAACTGCAAAACAAAGCTAAATAAGAACAACAAAAAATAAGCTTGGGCCTTAGTCCGTGCTGTCCATTCTCTATCATCAGCTGTTACACTTATAAAAATGTAAACATAGTGCCGTTTTGAATAAAGCAACTGTTATGTGTGCAGCATTTTTAATGTGTTCTGAACTGGCCTAAGTGTGCATGGCTTGTACCATTTTATTTTCATCATTACAACAGTCTGTGAAGAGATATTGATATTATCTTCACTTTCCCTTGAAGAAACAAAACCATAAAAGTTTAAGAAACTTGCTCAAGGACACACATGTTTTCAAAGTCATTGTCTGAATTTAAATTCTGGCCTCACCATATGCTAGCTGTCTGATCCTGAGAGAATTACTTAATCAACTCCAGACCAAGGGTGACAAACTATGCCCGTTTGCAAGGGACGGAGGTTTTCATAACACAAGATTTTTAGGGTTAAAACACAAGATTTGGAGATAACTGAGCAATCTTCATATTTGAAAAACAAACCAACATTGACACCCCTATGATTTTTTGAACATTAAGTGATGATGTTTAGTTTAGATATTTACATAATGAGTCATGAGTATTAAATAACAACTGTTTTTCAAGATTATTATTTTCCCTTTTATTTTGCTTCCTCTCAACTTCTTTGATGTATTTAATTGCATATGTATCTATATGTGTGTGCGTTATTTTATAAACTAGAGTTATAATGCCATTCTTTTGCTAACAGTATATGATTTCCCATTGCCCATTTAATAAAGTATTAATTAATATAAAATTGTTTCTATTCTTTACACACTTAAATGAACTACTTGGGACAGTGCATTGGGAGAAGCAGGGTAAGGAGACTGGGCAGATATTAAAGACTTTGGGTCCAATTCTGTAACTTCTTTCCTTACTGACAAGTAATTCTAAGCCTCTCACTATTTTAGCATCTTTATTTTTAAACAGTGGACAGTATGTTTCACTAATCTTTGTGAACATTAGATGAACAACTGATTTTAAATTATCTTGCCAAAAAGAGGTTCTCAGTGGATGGTAATGTAGATGTACCACACATAGTAATTTAGATCTATTGTGTGACTCTTTTAAATTTAGCTTTCTTGCAAACCTGTCACTGCCCCAACATGCAGAGACACAAAAATGATTCTGAAACAATTTGTTCTCTGCATCCCATTTATCTGTACAGTTAACTTTCTGTAGTGATTTCGCTTTCAACTTAATTTGGACAATGTTTTTATTTTAAAGAGAATTAAAAAATTAAAAAATTTGAAATGATACAGAATTTCAAAATAAGGTGATAGAAAATTAGCAATGGTTGTTACATTGCATATTGTTATCTTCAAAGTAGTTGTTCAGATTACCAGATATAGGCATGCAAAACTGATAAAAAAAAATTAAACATTAACTGTTGCTCTCAATAAACCAATGAAAACCAGTAACACAATTACCTTAGTTGTCTTGTGTATATGGACAAATGTTTTTAGACTTTAAAACCATATTTTTAAAAAATCTTTCTAAATTTCCAAATGCTTAGACTACACTATTTATATTCATTGAAGGGGTGATACATTCCAAATTAATAAGTTAATTAATTTTGTGATTCAACTTCTATCACCAAGTTATGATATCCTTCAGAAGTTTACATGGCCCATCATATAATTTCAAGAAATATTATCCATTAAAGAAAGTAAAATTCATGGATAAACAAGGAACTGCATTGTCTTACACTTTCATTTATGTACCTGGTCAACTAAGCAACTAAGATTTGAAAAACATCTCATGATTCTTAAGCAATAAACAACTACATAAATGTGTGAATGAAATATTTGGACATCATCCTTTGTCATCATATTATTTTACATTATGTAGTTATTCTAATGATTCTTTACTTCTCAAAATATGTTGAGAACTTCTCTAGGTCCAATTCATAAATGCTAAATCTTAGAAATCAGTTGTATGGCTGCAAAATACAATTTCTAAATATTATCCAAATATAATGGCTTCATATTTGGCATGACAAAGGAGTGATTCCTCATGTTGGCAACAGAATTAGTAAAGCAATCTTTTTTAGCTGCCAAATTTTATATGTTACATAAATAGGAACTTCAAATGGGTGCAAAGAATTACTGGCAAACTCTCAGACATCCCGTCAAAATTATATAGACTTGGTTTAATATATACATAGCTAGACAGACAGATTCAACAGAAAATGTCTTCAAATACTGGGAAACTAGGCAAGAAGAGATCTATGGTCAACTGAAACAAAAGTTGACCCAGATATAAGGACTAACAATAGGCACACATTATGCATATTTCAAATATTCCAAGTGTTCCTCAAATTGGTTTGTTATGATGAAACATTGAGGTAATTAGAAAAGCAAATCAAATATGTATAAATGCTTCTGTTGGTTTCCCATGGTGGTAACACAGGATAATTAGTTTGCATATGAGATTTTGAAGAAATTCCTCACAGAATTCCATAGCTTAGAAGTCATTATTTGTACCAGAGCAACAATGTCAGAAGTGTGACAGTGCATGGCATTAAGACATTATAGCACATCATGGCTAGTTTTGGAAATGGTATAATTACTAAGCACATTTCTTGATGAAATCTGAAATTTTAAGAAAACATGAAAGACACTATAACGGTAGTTCTGGAATTATCAGATATGCATCTTGCATGAACGTAGCTGTGGACATGAACAGAAAACAAAGCGTGAGAAGACATACTGTGTACACTGACAGAAATGAAGTATGATGTGAGTAGAATCAATGATTTTAAAAGCAATATTTAGAGAGAAGACAAACATGCCAATAGAAGAGGAAGAAAAGAAAAATGAGAAGAATGAAATAAGTAAAGGAGAGTGATAAAAAGCAAAAACATGCTAATGTACAGTGTTTAATAAATATGGGGAGAAAATCTAGAGGCATTAATATTATATTTAGTATATCACTATATATAATTCAAGTACTCTTGCTATGGCCCCTATTACTACAAGGGGAAACAGACTAAAAGGTACCACACACATAATTATGGCAAAGCTAGCCATGAACTCTTGCTTTAAATCATTCTACAAGCAACAAATTTTCATACATTTTGAAAGTGTAGAGCTTTTGTTTGCCTAAGGTATTGATTGGTCTACATTAAGAATGCCTCAACAGATACCGACCCACATACAATGCATAATTGCCTCATAAATTAGTCAATATCTTATACCAAATTGTAAACAGTACAAATAAATTTCCTCCTTGTTGTTCAGAAGTTCTCAGGAGAGTGGGGACAGGACAAGAAAAGTAAATATCCAGAGTCAGGAGTCCACAGTTAGTTATGGGGAAATGGCTATAATTCAGACACAGTTTACCTGACACTTGTGATTAACACTTGTGATTTGGCCTGTGTCCCAACAATAATACCCACTTTCTACCTGAACTGAAAGAAAACTTTCAGTTTTCTGAGTTCAGGAAACAAATTCTTCAGGATCATACCCTGGAATAGTCTACCCATAAAAACAGCTAGCAGATCTTATGTTTATAACATGTAAATTAGTTCTAAGAACTTTACCTTAATTAACAAATTTAATCTCATCAAAACCCTTTGAAATATGTAATACTATTACCTTTACTATTACCTTTACCATATAGATGAAAAAAATTTATCATAGAAAGGTTAAAGATTTTAAACAAGGTGAAATGTTGAATAGGAGTAACTCTACCTTGGGATGCCAGACCATTAACTGAAATAATGTACTGACTTCAAGAATACTGTGAATCACTAAGTTTTGAAAAATTAGAAGATGAATGCAAAACCATATTCACTGGATTTTTTCATTATAATAATTTGTCAGCAACTTTTGAGAAAATGATGTATGAATCTCCAGATGAGGATAGTATTACTTTCAGTGTGGACAGAACATTGCAATCCAGAAAGTATTTTCACATCTATCTCAGATGATCCTCACAAGAAACCTACATAGTCACCATCAGGGAAACATGTCAAAATAAATTTACTTACAGTTTCATAAGCTAATGTCTCTGTACTCTTTCCTTCACACAGGGAATATTCTTGTCTCTCCTCACTTTCTCATATATGACCACGGATGGTATATTTTCTAAATTGTGTCATAATTAATTACTTTGTGCTAAAACTGTGTAATTATGGTAAAACTATGTAATTGAAAGAGGATAGAGATATGGTTTTTCATTTTACTACTGTACATAAAATAATCTAGGAGCATAGCGTGCTTAAGAAATATTTGTGATACTTTGATATTTTTGTCAGAATCTCTTTGAATGCTTTCTAGACAGGGTCTTTTGATGTCTTTATCCAGTGCACAATACTCAAGAACCTATTAAGGTTTGTAGACTTTACACTGGAAAAGAATTTCTAAGACATTGAAGTGGGAAAAGGGAAAGCAAACAATCCTTTCAGAAAATCAACATATCCTTTAGAATGAAAGAGGTATTTAACCTGAAAATCAAGATGAAGGTGGAGAAATGACAAATTTGTTTCATGATAAGGTATCTACAATTTCTGCCTTAGAGAACTGAGAAGAAGCCGAAGTGTAGCATTCCCAAGGTTAAAGTGAACAAATACTGCTACTTACAAATTAGCACTGTGTAAGTGATTAGAGAAGGAGAAGGAGACAGCTGCACATTACTTTCACAGCTGGCACAATGCTGGAACTTAATTTCATTAGCAACTTGGAAACACACAGACATTAGAATAGATAACCAAAGCTTTCAGATGCACTTGTGTTAACTTTCTCAGGCATGGAAAATTCAAAGAAATCACGACTTTCGAATCTTTCATGATCAGGAATGTATCATTCTGTACTTTGTCATTTTTGCCATATAGCTCAGTGGCATAAGAGCCTGCCTGGCAAGTGCAAGGTCCTGAGTTCAATTTCTGCTACAGGAAAAAAAAAAAAAAAAACGCAATAAAAACTATCCAACCCAATTAGGAAGCTTCTTTCTGTATACACCAATAAAATACTCATTCATAAGATCTCACATTTGGAGAGTCATGAATGTATTCTGAAGTATTTTGTGATGTACCTACATACCATGTGAAATTTAGTATTTAAATAGATCTTTGCAGCTTTAGAGTAAACTGGATCTGTATGGAATGTGAAATTGAGAGCTGTTTTGTCCCTCAAATATCTTGATGGTAGTAGGAAATACACTCTAGCATTTTTATGCCTAGGTTCATAGCAATTCCATTATTTGTAAAACCTCAGACAACTCTTAATGTTGTGTGACCTAAAACAAAATTCAGGAAATAAGTTTTTCATTTAAAACATATATATTGAAATGAAAGCTTTAAAATGGAACTATAGCCTGGGGGGGATTTTCCTTAAAATGGCCAATAAATACGATTACTAAGATCTTTTTAATGAAAAATTCTAATGCCTAATTTCTAAACATTTATGTAAGCCTTTATGTCTTTAAAAAGTGTTTAGTGTATCAAAAGAAAATTGTAAGCTAGATTTTGCAAAACTGTTAACTAAGCTTTGATCTTGGATATCTTTATAGTATTCAAGGTAATGAATACTTCTTTGCCTTCCAAAATGAAAGAAATTTTGCAAGCTGATATCAACGTGTAAATTAAAAGCATAAACTCTATCTTTAAGAAGTTGAGTACATAGTAGGGAAGCAACCAAATATAGCTAAACGTGTTAACAAGTATAGTCAAAGCAATGGTAATTTGCTGAAAATTCTGAGGAGCATTTGCATGAGATGTGATTCTCAGTCAGGATTTAGAGGATGATTGAAAATGGGAAGATAAAAACAAGAGTGGTCCTAATACCCTCTGAGATAAAAATAAATTCTAAGGCATGGACGTATGAAATTCTTTGAATGGTAGAAATTATGTAACAATCATACACTTCCCTTTGAATACATGTAGTGTGGTAATGCCTCAGTGACTATTGTTCAGTGGATGAAATCATTATGGACTTTGTCAGTGATCTAGCAAACCTTGACATCAAACAAAAAGCAAATAAATAGCTTGCATTGCGGAGGTTAACAACTTAGTTTATGAAAATTTCTCTCACTACATTCAAAATTAGTGACTGTAATGAGATAGTGATGATTATATAATGCCTGCATTGGTACTTTATCTTTAAAATTTGTCCTCACATACAATCAAAATGTGAAATCTGAAAGTAAAACATGAAAAATAAAATACAGTACTATGTGGTTGTTTAGGAATTATACCTAGGTAGCCATTAGAGACTTACTAAATTTTTTAGCATGCAACATTTCTAATTACCCACTCATTATCTCGCCTTAATGGTGTGTTACTTTCTTTTGTTTTATTTCAAATCATCATTTAAATAGTAATCCTTTCTCTTGTTGCTATTCTTGCGCTATGGAAATCCTTTCTCTCTACTAAAATTCAATAGTGAGTAGGTCCCGAAATGGAAAGCAGCTTGAGTATCCATTCCTTGTCTCCTGCCAACAAAAACAATTGATTTTCTTCTTCCGCGACTGAATTGGTAAGGAGAGACACGGTAAATGACCACTAATGTCTGCCTTGCTTACTCACGTCCCCGTTAATTACGGTAATATGCTATATTCCCTTCTTTCAAAACAAGTACCAAAGGGATGACTTGGGAAAAGGATTTCATTATACTTTAAATGTACCCATGTGGGTTCGAATTTTGTAAAAAACAAGAATCCTATAGGGGATTCATTTGTTAAGAGGTATTGTGGGGTTCTCAGATAAACTACACGTCATATTGTATATAAAAATGATGAACTCACCATCAACCAAGTGGTAGACTGTATGCTGTTAGAACAACCTGAATCATTTTGGACAGTGTTTGGAAGTGTTTGGGAAATATCTCAAAGCTGTAATAGGGCATTGTGCTGGAGACATTGAATAAAGGTAAGTATTTCCAGGCCCTGAGGCACCAATCCTAACGTATGTGGACTGGAGTTGTGACTTCCACCCTAGTACACAGAAGTTTAAACTAAATTCCCCATAGCCAGCAAGGCATTTTTACTTTATTTATGTTGTATTTCAAATCTCTAGTTATTCTTGAAGCAAGATATTGTGATTAAGGGCACAGACTTTGGAACATACTTGCTTCAAACACCAGTGTTTTACCTTGAGCAAGTTACTTAGATCCATTTCGTTTCATCTGCAAAATGGGGACCTTTGTAGAATTTTAACTTCTGTATAATTCTGTATAATTACAGAATTTTAACTAAAGAGATAGAGGCTAAGTGCATTATATTGACAAAACTGTAGAAATGCTGGCATATGGTGAATGATCTATAACTGCTCACCACTGTTAGCTACAGAACTGTGCTTTGATTATTTGCAGACTCTCCCCATATATTCTTCAATGAGTTCTTCATGAATTTCATAGCTTTCATGATCATATCTGGACTATTATTTCACATAGGCTTTATTTTGCCTGCAGTTTGAGATATATGTATTAACTTCTTTCCCCCAGTGGATACCAAATTGTCCCAAAGCTCTTCGGTGAACCTATCATTCTTTGTCCACTGACTTGACACACTGCAACACGAGTCTTTATTCTGACTCTGTCTTCTTCCATTGCCTATGTACCATTGCACCAATAACAGACTTTCCTTTCCTTTGTGTGATGCTGGGAATGGAACTGAGGGCCTCCTGCGTGCCAGGCAAACACTCTACCTTTGAGCTACATCTCTAGTCCCCAGTCTTTTATTTCAGTACCTTGATAGTATATCTACCAAGGTAAGGCCAAAATTTATTTTCATTTTTCAGTCTTTTCCTGCCTACATTTAAAATGGAATCTTCTGAACACTTGACAAGTTGACTTTCCCTGAAATCTCATTACTTGAAATTAATAGTTCATTCAATTTAATAGGTGAGTTTTGGAGAAATAGTATCTTTGTAGTAATGCTTTCTCCATCAAGACATCATGAACTGCTTTACTCCTTCTCTTTTCCTGATTAGTATCTCACAGTACAGTACAGTGCAGCACACTACAGATTTCTTTTCATGCAGCCCACCACCTTATGTCTACACAGCATGCCAGGTATGTAGCAAAGCTGATCTCATTATTTTCCACTCATGACTCCTTGAACAGGATCAAATTTGAATGAAAATATTGTACATCCAAGGAAACATATAACCCAAAGCTCTTAGCTAATGAAAAGTAAGCTTCAATGTGGCAGCTGAGCTGAGTGGTGCTGGAAATTGGAAATAAGTTAATGGACCAGTTCAGGGCTTCAACCCCAAAGAAGGTCTCAGAAACAGTCTTGAGCACATGCGTTTTTGACTTTTATATAGAAGAGTAGAAGGAGTTCAACCTCATTATCAAGAAAGTTCAAACCAGAACAATACCCACATAAGGAGAAAACTAAAAGTACTGATAGAGTAAAGAAATTATTAGTCAATATGTATCACTGATAGGAACATTAAATGGTATAACCACTGAAAAAGTGAGGTAATTCTTTTATAAATTAGATATAAAATTATTCAATGACAGAACAATTACACTCATAATTATTATCTAAGAGAGATGAAAGTATTAAGTCAGGGCTGTGGATATAGCTCAGTGGTAGAAGCACCTGCCTGGCAAGAGCAAGGTCCTGAGTTTGATTCCTGATACCAAAAGAAATGCTAAGTCATAGTAAAGATTATACAGAAAGATCTTAGCAGCATTATTTACAACAACCAAGATAACCCAAATGTATATTAACTGATGAATAAAGAAATGTGCTTTTTGGGGTGCAAGAAAATGAGTTTTTGACACAGGCTTCAAATAGGTGAACCTTGAATACACTCTGTTAAGGTAAAAAAGCCAAGTAACAAGGATTACATCCTCTATGACTGTATGTACACAAAATTTCCAGAATACCTCATGTATAGAAACACAAAATGCATTAGTGTTCTCCAAGGGCTGGGAGAGAGTGCAGGAAGAGTTTCCAGGCAGTGCTGATGGGGGAGGACTTTCCTTTGTTTGGTGAGGCAAATATGTAATCTAAACTCGGATTCTGCAGATGGCTGCACACATCCTAAATACATGGCAATGTTTAATTGTACGTTGTACAGGTATCCATTGTATAGGATGGCATTTTTATAATCTCTTTAAAACATACAGTTTTCTTGTGTTAAACACAACATAAATGGATTTATGTACCGTTTGAGTACATTGTTAATGTTTAGAATAGCTAAAATTACATTTATTTTAATTCTGTAAATAATAACTTTTGATTAGTTTCTTATAGACAAGTTTTGGTGGTATATTGAAAGAAAATGGTGATAAAGTTCAGGCATTGTTCAAAATGTGTAGTGATATCGAGTCTCCCGGCTGGCTAGCTTCCTGCCTGCTGGCTCCCTGAGGGTGGGCCCCTAGCGCACGGGGAG
>NW_004955417.1:20085679-20095401 GCF_000276665.1 Chinchilla lanigera
AACTCACTATTATTTGTCTATTTGTTTTCCTGAGAAACTATTTTGTAGACAATAATATGTAAAATGATAACCATCGATAATTTCCTACCATTTTGTCTGTAATTTGCTAAGTCCCCCCTATTATTATGTTATCCTTCTTTTATTCTTTAAAATAAAAAAGAAAGAAAAATTAAAAAAATTAAAGAGTGATCAAAAAAAATGTGTAGCGATATCTCTGTTTGTATTACTAAATTTGCATGCAATATCCACTTTCCCGATGTAAAAATACTGATAGTACACAAACTGCATAAAAATAAATGTGTTAGCTTATTCATAAAATATGAATTTTCCGATTTCAAGCATTTAACTACCCAGCTGTAACCTGACCCTTCATGTTAAAATAATTATAAAGCCAAGAAAATGTAATTTCCACAAAAATAATTTCCAGGACTAAGAATCTACATATGATCCAGAATCTCATAACTCCACACCACGCCGTGGTGATCTGTAACCCTACCTGTTATCCCATCACTTTTGATGTTCACTTTAGAGTGATTATATTTTTAAAAAGTAACATGATCCTTTTCATATATTTTGTGAAGCAGCAACAGTAGTACAGATATCCTTCATATTTCTAATGTATACATTTACAGATTCAGCTATGGGTGAAAACAATTAAAATGACCAAGGAAAGAGAGAAGACCGGATAGAAATGGTGCATTGTGGCCATGGCAGTATTACTTCTGTAATATACGATATGGGAACAAATATCAGAACAGCAAAATAGAAGGAAATCCTGAGGTTTCTAGATCTACCACGCAGCTAAGCATTGCACAAGACCAGGTACAGGGGTTTACAAGGTTCAACAGAGCTCCCCTAGTTGTACATTCGCTGTATGCTAGAAATTGGATTGAGTTACAGGCATCAATTACTTTATTAATTTTTAGATTGAAGAAAATTTATGATCATTAGTTAAATTTAATTGGTGTAACAGTATCCACCTGCCCCACAAGTTAACAAACATAGAATTTCATTAGATTTTACTCGGTTGAAACGCAGACTCAGTATACATGTCTCAAAAGGCAAAGTACAAGTGGGCAGCGAATGTGAAACATGTTTGTTATCTTTAGCCACGAGACAACTACAAATCTAGACAACTTTGAGATTCCATTCTGCACAAGTTGGAATGGTTATTACCAAGAACATGAAAAATAAGTAATGCTGAGACAATGTGAGGAACAAGGTACTCTCTTACATTGTTGATGGAATGTAAACTGGACGCCATGGAAATCTGTGTGGAAATTCCTCCAAAAGTTAATAATGTAAATTCCATTTGATCCAACCATGCCCCTCCAGGGATTATTCCCATTAGAATTAAAACATCATCCAATAGTGATACATGTATACCCATGTCTATAGCAATGCAATTCAGGATAACCAAGCTCTGGAAACAGACAAATCATTATAAATTCAGGTAAAGTAATCATTTTAAGTTTCACATCACCCCCAAACTTTTATTATATGCAGTGCTTTCTTTTTTTTTTTTTGGTTTTTCTCCGGTAACGGGAACCGAACTCACGACCTCGCGCTTGCCAGGCAGGCGCTTTTGCCGCTGAGCTAAATCCCCAGCCCCTGCAGTGCTTTCTTTTTATGTAGAAAAAACGTTTTGCTTCTCTAAGCAATGCCTTCCTTATGTTCATCAGCTACTACAAATAAAGTTTTATTGGTAGCAAAAGTGCTATTTCATTTATTACTTTTATTCAGTAGTTTTGTTCACTTCCAAGATGAAAGGATTAAATTTGGTTTCTTACAGTTGGTCCAAATTAGTTTACCTAAATGCATATTTCAGGTTTTATATTAAATAAAAGTATTTTACATTAAATGGAAATTTTAGATTTTCTATTAAATAAAAATATTCATTTTTGTCAGTGTCACTAAATAGCACTTAACGCTGTAATTTGACTAGATTTTTAAAGTAATTATTAAATATTTCCCATTCATAGTTACCTATCTAATCAGGTCATGTTATTTTTTTCTGCGCTAGAAATTTATGTCATTTTTAAATTAAAAATAAAAGAACAAGTCAAAAGAAGCTTTTTACACATAAAAATGTAAAAAGAAAATATGTTAAGCAAATTTTATATTTCTTGCCAAAACTGGACTAGCAATTTACATTCAGCACTAAAAGTACTTTCAGAACATCAAAAATTTCTTGAAGAATGCAAAAAGTAGAAAAAAAAATTTCTTGAAGAAGATAAAAGGAGCAGCTGTAGCGTTGATGCAGGAAGACGGCAAGTTCAAGTCCAGCCTCACAAGCATAAGGGCTTAGTGAAACCTGTCTCAAAACTATTTTTAAAAATGTGAAAAAGGCTTATGATATATCTCAGTGTGCAAAGCCCCTGGGTTTAATCCCCTGTGTTACACACATATGAAACGGTAAGAATTAAGAAACCTTCATTTCTTTTTTGTTTTTTGTTTTTTTTTTTTTTTTGAGATAGGGTCTTGCTGTGTATTCCAGGATGACCTTGAACTCACTAAATAGCCCAGGCTGGCAGCAAACTGTCCCAATCTCCACATCTCAGTCTCCGGAGTGCTGGGATTTCATGTATGTGTCACCAAGCCCAGGGAAACCTTCAATTTTCACCAGTATACACAATCAAGCAAATTATACCATGATTATACCATTAAATTAACCTACACATTTTGACACAAATATATGGTGCTCATAAATGTCTTGAAATATGTGCCTCATACCCTGCTATTTCCATGGGAAGAGGTTAAGTCTGGTCCTCTGATGTGTCTATTCAGTTTCTCCACTGAAGACCTGTGTCTAGGTAGACACAGATGTGATGATCAAGCCAGATGTTTAAGATCGCCTTTGACATAATGTTCATAGCCATGTGTCAATCAAGAGAATAATGTATAAAAATTGATCTACAATGAAATACAGATATAGGTATAGATATCATGGATATCCATAATATAAAACAGGTATAATCCTTGTACTGGAATTTTCAAAGTACGTTTACTCTTTAGGAGACCTGTTCAAAGCAAATTCCTGATTTGTAGAAAAATACATGCGTATGCTTATGACTTGTGAATAACCACATAGGAAGAAGGAATACTTGAGGTCCTGCTACTCATCTCCTTATCTTTATTGTATTTATTTCTAAATTATGGGACAATTTTGAGGTGTCTTTTTTTCTTTTTACTTACATAATACTTGTAAAAGTTCAAGAAATATTGTTTTATTTTCAGCCAGGTATGTTAACATATTAATTTCACACATTCGTGTATTTATTTCCTTCTCTTAGGAAATTCCAGTAGCTCCTCATTTAGGTAACAACTCCTCATCCTCAGATAAAGACTAATATTCCTCTCTCCTTCCTCAGATTGGTGTTGATAACTACCCTGCTTCTTATAAATACTATTTTAAAATCCTTTATCATTTTCTGTCATACTCTTGTCCTTTCTAACACTTTTCAATATTTTAGAAATTTGTCAATATTTTTATACCATATATATGTACTTTTCCTGGCAGATGTCTGTCAAATGTGTGAATGCACCTGTATTTTACATTTTTTCAGAGTGAAGTTCATACCTGTTCTAAGTTCTTTGTCTTCAATTTCATAAAATCTCAAGTGGGTTTCGTACAATGAAATAATTCTCAATAAACGCTATTTTTATATGTGTTTATTTGCAATATTTACTGACTCATTCTGAAATGTTGTAGTTGAGTTTATTAGTTTACAAAGAAGCAAATTATGTATTTTAAGGACAGTATTTTTCCCATTTGAATTCTTAAAATTCTTGCAAATGTATTTAACTTTGAAATAGACATATAAAATTGTACATATATATATATATATATATATATATATATATATATATATTCTTTGTTTGGTTTTTTGTTTTGTTTTTCTCTGGTACCAGGAACCGAACTCAAGACCTTGTGCTTGCCAGGGAGGCGCTTTTGCCACTGCGCTAAATCCCCAGCCCCAAAATTGTATATATTTAACACAGAACTTAATTTTTGAAGTATTTGTATATTGTGAAATGTTCAATTTTAATGAAAATTCCTTACCTTACATAGTCATCATTTTTATGGCAAAGTGTAACATCCACTGGTTAAGTATTTGTCAAGGATATAATATACTTTCAGTATGATTATGTGTTGTTACTGAACCCACATCTTCCCCCATTCTTCTCATTGTCTCCGCTTAATGGCTGCAGTCCTGGATCTTAACCTTTCTACTCTCAAGTTCAGTGAGTGACAGCTTTAGAATACACATAGGAATGGGACCAATGAGTATTTATCTTTCTGTGCCTGGCTTATTGCACTTACCATAATGTCCTCTACATGAATCCACATTGTTGTAAATAGTAGGATTTACCACTTTCTTAGGGCTGAATGGTATTTCATTGTGTATGTTTACCACCTTTCCTCCATGAATCCATTCATCCATCCATCCAACCATTCATCCATCCATCCATCCATCCATCCACCCAGGCACACTTAGGTTGCTTTTATATCTTGGTTATTATGAACACTGATGCAAAAATAATGTACGTTGAGCTATCTATCTATCTATCTATCTATCTATCTATCTATCTTTCTATCTATCAGTGAAATTACTGGATTATCAACTCTTCTAATAGCTAAAAATATCTTTTAAGTAGTACTAAGCCTTGTAAAACTTTGCAGTTGTCATCATAGACAAATACTTTAGCCCATTTGCCTCCCTCTCTTTGGAGATGACACAGTTTAGGCTAGATTCCTGTTTATTTTTCACTTATATTTGCCATTTAATTGGTAACTTCAAAGGAATGAAGTTCCACTGCTAACACATCAACAAATAAATGCAGTTTGTGGTTGATCTTTTCAGTGATAAGTGATATAAATCACAGTTTGGGAACAGCTCATTTATTCTTTCATTTCAAATATTAATTTGTATATGCTTCTATTTTTTAAAGGGGAACATACATACAACAGAAGTATAAAGTTTAATACTTTAATTTTGACTGCAAAATCAGACAAATTATTCAACGTGCATAATAAATTTTCTTATGAGGTTAATTTTTCAAGGTGTCAACGTTTTGAGTTTCTGAAAATGAACAAAGAGCTCTGATACAATGAATAATCTAAGCATCTCAAGTTTCAAGGAAGTGATTAATGGTCTACTTGGAATAAAGTGTAATATGGCTGTTCAAATAGAAAGACATGACATTTTCAGTGACTGATGTGTACTTAAAAGCAGTATATAAAAGACAAATTGCCAAAAATCTTTGGAGATATGCAAACGAAGCATTAAAGTCTTTGACTCACAAAATCAGATTTGAAAAGTATCTTACTTTCAGGAAGATGGTGAACATTTTAGAAATACTGCTAAGTAAAATGTCTCTAATTTCTCACTACTGGTTGTATGCATATTTATGATTTTTGATGCAGTTGCTTTTACTAAAGAGAAAGAGCTGATGTTCCCTCCTTTAACTCTGAATTTGGCAATGTGACTTGCTTTGGCCACTGGTATGTTAAGAAATATGACACGTGGAGTTTTGATAAAGCACTTGTACATTTCCATTCAGCTCTTGTGCCTTAGCCAAGATGATGCCCAAATTGTCTATGTTTGTTTTCCTGAATTTGAGACAGGCAGATCTGAACCAAGTGCCTGGCTCAGATATCCTAGTTTCCCTTGAGCCAGCCAACCCTGATCGTGTAAACAATCCAGTTAAGACCAAAAGCCAGCTAACTTCTTGACGTTTGAGCTGAACAAATGCATTTGTTCCAAGTGACTGTTATTTGAAATGCTTTCCTATGTGAGATCGTTGCATAACAGATTTTATTATATAAAAACACACTCTTTAATATCTTTTAAAATGCTCATCTTGATGGATCAAAAAATATAAATTAGGGCATTTGGCAGTGGGACACTACAATCATAATTCACCAAATGGAAGCTAGTTAACAGGTATGTATTGAACAACTGCACACTAGAAGTGATGAGCTATAACATCAAATATCTTACGTTGACAACAATTCTGGGTATTCTAAAACTGTCCAGATTTTGATTTGAACAATAAAGGCATTGAATCTCAGATATAATTAAGATTCTAAAAGCAAGATAATGGTTCAAGTAGCTATATAGAAGGAAAAATCAAATACACACAGAAGCTGAAATAAAGAACTTCCAAAATTCTTGCTTACCACTTTTGAAGATGAAATCACATTTTAGTTTAGCTAATTTACAAGAATGATTTTTCACTGAAGGAGAATAAAGAGGAGCAAGAAAGATGAGAAGGACAAGAACAAAAAATAAAGATAAAAGCTGCTGTCAACAAGAGAAGAATTTTGGGTGTAAAAGCACTGCCTCAGAGTCATGGTGGCTTGTCTTGCAGGAGAAAAATTACAGGAAATAAAGCATCCATAGAACAGTCCCAAATGGGAAGAATTTTTAAGGTATATCTCATTGCTAGCATAAACAACAAGGAACTATGGGGTTGGTAGGTGATCCACCTTACTAGAGGAATACCTGTAGAAACAGTTTAAACAGTACTAATGTAGTCTTCCAGTACTAAGTAGTTTGATATAAATACTCGCCACCCCACCCACAGCCTAAAGCAAATACAGTATACCAAAATGAAACAAATTGCCTGAACAATGTGTATAAATAAAGGAGTGAACATGGTGAAATAAGAGAGAAAAATGAAAAGCATCTCAGTTTTATTCTCATCTGATAATGGGAAGATTGAGGCAATGGGCTTGCCAAATTTGTAAGAGATACTGTATATTTTATTTGGTAAAGAAGTCCTTATAGCTTCCCATTTATTTATCCCAGAAACCAATATTGCACTGTTTTATAAAAAAATGAAAATGGCTTTGCAGGGAATTTAGAAAACCAGCTTCATAGAGCACAATTACTACTAGGGAAAAATGACTTGTTCCCATTTAGAAAAATTATGATTTTGTTCTTGTTTTGTCCCAGAATCTTGTAATCTTCCCACTAATCCACAGCCTTTTGACTTTCATAGGAAGAGTAAAATGCCTACTAGTACACAAACCCTAAAGAAAGTGGATAATGGTTCAGAAGCAATTTAGAATATGGCAACGAAGAATGGCTTTTTTCTTTCACTGACATAAAATCTAAACTTATTAAAGGGATACAGCATGCCAAATCAGTGTATGTCTACAATCTGTAATAACAAAACAAAGCAGTTTAATTCATATTTCATTACACAAACAAGTGTATTTCTTTAGGTTTAGACCCTTTAAACTCCTCTCTTGTTCTTTACAAATTGTATGAGAGTTATTACAAACTACAGTCACCCTCCTCTAGTATAGAATATAAGAGCTTATTTGCCCTACCAAACTATGTTTTGGAATCTATCCAATCTCCACGCTTTCCATCTCTCCTTTCCTTCCTAACTGCTACTGCCCACTCTCTTCACTTGTTGAAACAAATATTTTGAGCTTCCACATATAAACAAGCTAACATATGATAGTTTTCTTCATAATCCTGACTTATTTTGCTTAATATAATATTCCCTGTGTTCTATACAAATTGCTTCAAATAGCAGAATTTCCTTCACTTTATGACTGAATAATATTTCACTGTGGATATATACCACATTTTCTTTATCTTTTTTATTATTTTAAAGATGCAAGAGTGAAAACATATTAACAAATACACATACATTTACAAAATAACACACAAAAAAACATGCAATACAGAATTTCAGTCAAGGTGATGCAAAATTAACAGTGGGTTTATCTGTTGACAAATATGTCAATTGATCCATATCTTGGTTATTGTGAATAATACTTCAATAATCAAGGGAGAGCGGTTATCTCTTTGATATACTGAACTATTTACTTGTAGGTATTACCCATAGAAGAATAACTGTATCATATAGTAGCTGTACTTTGAGATTTTTGAGGAAACTTCCTATTGTTTTCCAAAATGTTTGGACTAATTTAAATTCATTCTAATGAGGTATAAGTGTTCTATTTCTGTATACCATCATCAGCTACTGTTTTTCTTTTTTATGATGGTCATACCACCTAGGGTGAAATGATGTCTTATTTTGGTTTGGAGTCACACTTAACTGATGATTAGAAATTTTGAGCATATCTTCTGAGTTATATCTCCTGTACAACAATAAAAAATTCAAATGAAAAGACATTTCCATATATCCGTTGACCATGTTTGAGTATCTGTAGAAGTCTAAACATATAGAAAAATTCAACTCTATAACTGTCAATGTTCTTAAATAAATCAGGCTTCACTGGGCACAGTCCATGAATAAAAATATGATATAATCTCTGTAAGATGTAGTTAATGCTTTTTCAAATGGGTCTAATATTTTTATAGTTGAATGGGGGGGTGTTGGACATAATGATCTTTAAGTGCTTCATCTACGAACTCCCACATAGGTGGTACTAAGAACGGTGATGATATTTCACTAATGGAAGTTGTTGATGAAATTTGAATCATGCTTTTTAATATATAGCATGTATAAATTGGCTTAGTAAAATATTACAACATAGTCTTAGCACACATAAAGAAGGGAAAATATTGCTTGAGTGCCCTCTGTAGACATCTTCCGTAAGACTGCTCCGATGCTCAGCAAATTAATGCAGGTTTGCACTATGACATGCTAAGGGTTATGCTGAGTTTTATACGTCATTTATGTCAACTTTATTATATAAATGGTGAATGAGATATTTATTCCTTGACAAAGGTCACTTAAGTAATAGTGATAAAGCCTGGGCTAAAATAAAATTTTCTAGTATTTTTTCAGTACTTTGACCACAAAAGAGTTGAATCCCATAAGGTGACATCCAAGAAGCTGGTGATGAAAATGTAATGTTCAGGACTTACTAATCTACAAAAGATACACATTCAATCAAGAGAAAGTCCAGACCCAAACTCACTCATTAACGTCATCATCCTTGGTGCTGTTAGCTTACTCTTAGATAGTGTAGACTGAAGAACATGTATTCTTCAAAGCCCAAGTTTTTTGTCTCAGCTCAGAAAAGCTTGGACTTTCTCAAATTTATATATGTATTATTGATACTAAGTAAAAAGTGATATTCAACATCCTTTCATGATTACTGAGGTTAAATCCAAAGAAAGTATCTCTTAATGCTGTATGAAATTACTTCATGAAGAAATTTTCCACAATGAATAAACATGAGTAAGTAAATATAAGTAAATAGCTTTAGAGAAGAACCATAAGATATTTGTACAAAGTGTTAAATGTTTCCCTTAGCAAATTTTTTTTTTAAAAGTAACAACATTACACCATACTGAAATATTTTTATTTGGTAGGTGATTTTTTTTTTTGGATCATCTTTTTTCAGGGAATATATTTTTGTTTTAAATATTAACTTATAAACCAGGTGCTCTGTTGATTTCAAGACAAATTAAAATAACTATCCAAGCTTAAATACAATTGCACTCTCTGAATTTAAAGATCAATTTTTTCAGTCCTTACTCAGGCAAAACTATCTTTAGAATCAGTGGGAGTTCTTACTAAATTAGGAATAAATTGGATTTAATAAGCCTACAGCTGTGTCCATTTTAACATTGCTTTTTCTCTAGAATTCATCTTGGTTTTTTTTTTATTTTAACTAATAAAAAGTTTTGTATTATAAACATGCTGAATAATCAAACATCCAGTAACTAATTTTAACAGCTCTATTTCTGAAAAATCTTCTTTAAAAAGATAATATCAATGGAGCA
>NW_004955417.1:20095756-20121845 GCF_000276665.1 Chinchilla lanigera
ATATATAGAGAAAAATAACAATATTGCCAGACAGTGGTTTGGGATCGTCCCATTTTCCATTCTTTCTCTTTTCGTAGTGCACAGAACAGAAAATCAAAAATAAAACATTATTATTTCCTATGATTATAAAGTTGTAACGAGAAAGCAATTTTTGCGTTAATACTGTGAAAAATTGGTCTAACATATCCAGTGATCGCTGTTTCAAATTCATTTCAGTGAATGTACAAGTGAATAACAATGATAAAAGTCTCGTCTCGCCAATCAGACCGCACATCCTCTCCTCAAAGTTCGTGTGTGGCTGAAAGTAGAGTACTTTTTCAACTTCCAATGACGGAAGGAATCAAATGGCTTCCATTCAGAGATGAGAAGGAGCGCAGTGGCCGTTTCATGAATGACCAAGAAATACGATATGATCCATTCACATCAAAGTTTTAGTTTCACTCCAAAGAGAGTGAGAGAATCAACCACTAAAATGATTTTCAGCAGGGTTATAATAAAATAAATATATGCATTTTAACTATGAAGAATTTCCTTGAGATTAACGTGTAATTATTTGTCTGTTAAAATATTTCCTGTAAAATCTCTAAAACGATGCTAATACAGACACATTTCTCCTAAATTATAAAAAGATAAGTCAGGGAACCTAGGGTAAAAGCAAAGAACAAAATGAAAGAACGCTAATAGGAAAATACGGAGATAGACCTTTCTCAAAAGGAAAGGGGACCAGGAGATAGACAGAGGGAAGGGATAACGGATAAAAAAAATATTGGGGATGTGTCATGGCCATGTATGAAATCCGCACAAGGAATGTTAACATTCTGTACTGCTCACATGTACTAGTAAAATAAACAAAGTATCCAATTCTATATATAAAGAATTTTGGCCATATTTGAACATGCTGTGTGAAAAATAATGAAATGAAAACTCAGTGCATAGAAGTAGTTATTTGTAATGAAATAAACACTATAATAAAATAATTCATTACCATTATCATGGCTTGATGCAAAGCAATCATGAATAAATTATATATGTACTAACTTGTTTTAAACAACTGAGAAGCAACACAAGTAATACATATATAGTTAGAATAAAAATTTAAAACATAAATGTAAATTTATGTGCAAAGATAAACTACAGGAATTTCATCCAATCAAAGAGAATTTGATTAAAATTCCTCCTAGGAAGATATGCTTCCCTGTCTGTCTCTATGGATTCTAATTCAGTGACTGGCCTTTATCAGGACTACAAAGAATACCTTCTGTTATACAGAGATGATATATGATAAATGGAAACAACCATTCTACAGTTCTTATGTAAAATCTTAATATTAGGAAGAATAGGATATCTGTTATTAAGTCACTTAGCAATCACTATCCTCCATACTATCCAGCCCTGAAAGTATGTGTCAATCAATTATATTATCTGTACAGAGGTACACACTCCTGTATCTAAGAATGAAAGGACAACCTAACCATTGGAGAGGTAGATAGAAAGACGCAAATATGAAATATCAGTGGCATACTTCTGATTTTCAGAGTGCAATTTAATTCATATGAATTTTGTTTTTATTTGTTTGTTTGTTTTGGTACCAGGAGTTGAACTCAGGACCTTGTACTTTCCAGGCAGGCGCTTATGCCACTGAGCTATCTGCCCAGCCTCTCCACTTGAGTTAAGAAAGAAAATTTAAAGGACAAATAGAAACAAAGAAATGGGAGGAAAGGATATAGCAATAGTCCATTTCCACCATCAAAGAGAGAAAGCAAAAAAATAATGACTAGCAGCCCATTCTTTTAAAAACTGTATGGATTACGTGTGTGTGCTGTTTAAGACAAACAGCCAGGGTCTGGTTTTATAACTAAAGAAACACAAATCCTTAGCCTAGAAACAGTAACTGTACCATGCTAATGGGAAACTTAAAATGTCTAAATATGCTAGGATTTTCACACTGAGTTGATGATGACCACTTGAATTACTGCTGAAAATTTCTTTTTATAGCAATGTCACACTGCATGAAGAGAGACTTTGGGATTATTGTCAATGACCATGAAAGGATGTTGAGTACTATTTTATATGCATCTTTACTGTTAGAAAAAGTTTGCATAAAATTAATTTAAAAAGGTGATATGCTTATAATAATTGCATTTGGGGTAGAATTTCATATTACAAAAAGAACTGAAATAGATAAAAATACCTGCATTAGAATTATATGTAGTATTTGAAAACTAGGGAAACTTGGACAAATTTCTTAACCATGTCTCATATTTATCAACAAAATGTGAATCATATTGTCTATCAGCCAAAATATTATTTCAAAATACTTATAAGCTCTTATATCATTTTTATTAAATGGAAAGATGAGATGAGAGAGAGGTAAGTCCTATAAAACTTAAAAACATGGAAATGATACTCAATCATTGCAATGATGGGGTAAAATGTATGTCAATTTCCACAAAAACTTTTCCTGGAAGCCTGTATGCAAATGAATGGTGGGGGAGTGTAGGAAAGAAGGTCCATGGGAGAAAATAAATGAGAAAGGAACAATCTGCATGATCAGTGTCAGGAAAACTAAAATTTAGGGGAAAAAAAGCAACATAATAAAAATTATGGGTGCAAGGGTGACAACAACAATAAAAACTTTTTTAAAGTTATCTTTCAAACTATTACATGAAAAAGGAAGATTTTAGCCTATGGTTTATTATGCATGATTTGTGTTGCTAGGACAAAATACCTGACACGCATAAAGTGAAGTGGCAGGGAGGTTTATTTGGCTTATAGTTTCCGAAGCTTCAGTCTGTGGTTAGCTGGCTCCAAGACATGATTTAAGTCATAGTGGAACAAAAAGAGTAGAATCAAGCACAAGACTACATGCTTGTGTGTCATGCAGCCAGTGCCTGCCTCCCCCAACCAGACTCTGTCTTCAAGCAGCACATTCAGCTATGCAGTCTTCAATGAATGAATCCACTGATGCATCAGTGACCCCACAAATCTGACTACTTCCAAAACTTCCACACCTGAACACACGAGACTTTCAGGGGAATTCTAAGTCTAGACCACGATATATACCATAATGTGATTCTATACTGTTTTCCTTTATTTTTTCCAATTACAGAAGATTTCAGTAAGGTCATAATCAAGACAGACTTGAATCTCTGTGTAAAGAAAGTTTATTAAAAGGATAACAGGCTATTTTTAAAAGATTTGCATGGAACTGTGTTGTTAGGTGACCCACCTTGCATAGACAGTCTTACAACCAAAGCTAAACTGCAAAGGTATCTGCTAAATTTCGAAGGTAAGAAGTAGCCTTAGAAGCCTCAGATGATAAAATAGTCAAGTGTCAAAATAAGAGAGAGATAGATTCTATACTCCTTGATTTTCATGATATTCTGCATTGGCCATAGAAATTAATAGACTGGAATTCCTTTGTGAACCTCGGCAGTGTTTTGTTATTCAAAGCCACTTGGTCACCCATGAGCTGTGAAGAATCAAATCTTGAGACTTGCAAGTAAAGAGCCAGATACCCCCAGCTTTTCTATAAGCCATTATACAGTGTTCTCGTTTATTTACTCCTTGCCTTTATCCACTAACATTGATGCTAACTTACTCTCCATTCCCTACAAATTATAAATAAATTTTCTAAGACAAAACAGATGTAGGCCCCGATATGTACAGGTTTGATTTTATGTCTGTTTCTTTTTGAGTCATTCTGTTTTTCAGTTCGTAATACATATTGAAGATATGTTCGACCACCAAGGCTCTGGCAAATGCTGTTCTGGTCACCCTCCCAGAAGCCTACCTCAGAGGCGCTGCAGGAGAACCATATGTCTACCTCTTCTCATCGCCTTCTGTGACCTTAAATCCTTGTACATTGTACTCTGTTTCAACTCTTCTGCCAAGACACGTCATTAAAATATTAATCATCAATGACCGTGTCCAATACTTTGGACATGTCCAATACTTTGTGTCCTTTGATCTTTAATGACTAGGGTGCTATACAACTTCCCCATCTGCCTCAACACAAGTGCCTCTCCTGCAGTGTATCAGTCGTTTCTCCTCTGTTTCCTGCACTATGACTTCATCTACATTTTACTCTCAGACATGGGTAGTCCCCAAGGTTCCCTCTTGGCCACTTCATTCTATTCTTTTATGCTCATTACATACTCACTACTCAGGTACATTCAGGAATAGTATCGATGAAACAACCCCACCGAGCACCCATTATTCAACTCTTTAGACCTCACTTGTCTCCTTTGTAAAATGAAGAGTGTGGACCATATTGCTAAAGTTTTTGTAGCTTACTTATTTTGTGTACAGTGATGATTGGATATATTGTAGGCAGTGATCTTCCTGATTCCATAGATCTCATCATTTTTAGGATCTATGTGTTCCTTTTAAAGATATTTTGTTTTCTTAAAACTGAAAGATACAATTATATGTAGTTTTCATGTAGACATGGCATTGTAGAGTATATACATTGTGCAAAGATTAAATCTTGGCAACTAACATAGGTACTACTTGAAAGAGACACTATTTTATAGTAAGGATACTTAGCATCTATTCTCTTAGGGAATAGTTTTGCACATTAAAAATTAAATAAGAAGGATACAGCCTAAAAACAGATATAGTATAATCAGAGGAAGAAAATGATTTATGAAATTTTGAAGGAAAAAGAAGTCTATGAATTCCAGGATCTGTGGGTTTGTCAATGTTTGTTAGTTGCATTGTGGATGAGCTTTATAAATATTTACCATTGGGTCATTTCCTATTCAAAATTCTCTTAAAACAAAAAGAATACTGCTTGCCAAACATTCAGTAATCAAAGATGACAGTCAGAAGTGTGATTTAGGTTTTTTCTCTGATGCCATAGCAAACTTACATGAACTAAATTTTAAATCTCAAATAAAGGTAAAGCTAATTTGCTAGTGTACCAAAAAGATATGGAAATTCATATTGAAAATGAATGTTTTGTACAAAGAAATAGTAATGATTTCACATATTTTGACATGAATATATATCCATATTTCTACAGTAGTTAGATATAATAAGTTAACTGGCTGCAAAAACTGTAATTATAATGTGACTGTATTTTGATATAGATAATTTTGAATTGCTTTCAGAGTATACATTATCATTTTAGTATAACATTAATAAAAGTGGTGAAACAAAAAAAAGATTTTACATATTGGGTACAATTAGCTCTGAAACTAATATATGTTGGCTTTGAAGTCACATCAATTCCTTAAAAATTGACAAATACATTTTATATGAAGGATGACACAAGAATGATTTAGTTCTTGGAAATTTAAAATTATCTATGAAATTATTTGCTCTGTATATCTACTCTTTTAACTTTAAACTTTATGATATCTAATCACTCATGAAATGATTTTATAAAAGTTTAATATTTGGATCTTTATTGCTGAGGCTACAAAATACATACTTCACTTAAAGTATTTTGTTATTCATTACTACATGATTGTACTACATAATATTTACATTCCTGGGGTGGAGTTGGTAGATGGATACAGCACATCTTCATTTCTTTTTCATTCTGTTTCCCTACCTCCTTTGCTCCCCTTTCATCTCTTGATCCCCTTCTCCTCTGAGAAAGATTTGTCTCTCTACTTTCTCTTCTTTCTTTTATTTTGAACTTTATTTATACTTTGGACATCTTTTTTTTTTTTTTGGGTACCAGGAATTGAACTCAGTACTTGTGCTTGCCAGGCAGGCGCTTATGCCACTGAGCTATATTCCCAGCCCCGGACTTCTTATATAAGAGAATCCATATGATATTTAAGGCTATTTGTCTGATTTATTTCACTTAACATTATGGTCTCAAGTTGCATCCATTTGACAGATAACTCAACTATCCATCTGTATGGCAGAGCAATTTGCCCTTTCGTGTTAATACCACATTTTCTTTATCCATTCATCTGTTTATACACAAATAGGTTGCTTCCAAAATTGAGCAAGTATGAGTTATGTTGCTATAAAAATGCATGTGTCACTACAATATTATGTCTCTACTTTACAGCAGATAGTTCTGGTTTTCTGTACCACAACATGGTAACTATTAGCTGTAAGATACTTCAAAATGTCTGAAATAAAAACAGGCTAGAATTCTCAATGTTTGAAGAGACAGAAGCCTTGTTTACCTGATTTGATTATTGTACTTTGCACATATTTATCAAGTTAGCATGTGTCCTATAAAAATGTGCAAATATTGTCTCAATAAAAAACAAATATTTTGTAGACATAAAAAAGTGAAATAATTCATTCATATTTTTCTATTGATGATACACCAAAATTCTAAAATGTTTGATATATGGAGTAAAATAAATTTATCTTTTGCTACTGTTTTAATGTGGTCCTAGACAATTTGAAACTCATAGGTAGCTTGCATATTTTCATCATACAACGTTTAGTGATAAGAAAGAGAGATAGAAACTACCAAACATAGCTGGACAGACAGATCAAACCTCCATTTCCTGGACTGAACAAACAGCAGCTTAATGAAAGTATTTAACATTGGAAATAGACTCAGTATTTTGGATCCACGTGGACAGAAATCAAGAGTAAACTTTTACAATTCATGTTTTAAATGTATATGATCATTCAAAAAGACCTCCAATGGAAACAACCTTTTTGTCCTCCCCACTGAGCACACCCCTGAGGCTGAGAAAAAGGAGAGTGGCAGTCAGCTGACCCTCAGTACTCAATGGTCAGGCCAGCTAAAGGAAGGCCGCAGTGAACTCTACAATGAATAATTTTTTCTGACCAATAAAACCTTCGAAGACTATGAACACAATATTTTAACTCATTTAAAACCAAATTTTCAAATGGTATTCAAATAAATGCATGGATTTTTAAAATAGTTTACTGATGGCAAATATTTTGTTGTTGTTGATACTATTTTCCAAAAATGTTTGACATTGAGGCATTGACACATTAAAAATATAACATAGCTACATATTTTTGAAAATGCATAGCTTTGACTACAATGTATTGAAAACATTCATTAATTAAAATATAAAAATATATAGTGTTGAAAGACATAATCATCAAAATGATCCAAAACCTACTATATAATATCATTTTCTTTCTTTTCTCTTTTAAAGAGAAAAAAACCCAAAATAACAACAATGAAGACAAAAATAATACAATAATAATAAAAATAATACAGTATTTCAAAACAAGATGATAGGAGTTAGCAATGGTTGTTATATTACACGTTGTTATTTTCAAGGAAGTTGTTCAGATTACCAGATGTAAGAATGCAACACTGATCAAACAATTAAAGACAATAACAGTAACAAAAGGACATTAGAAGTGATGCAGAGCTTCATTAAACAAGATGGTAAGAACTGAGCAATGGTTGTTACATTGTATATTGTTGTCTTCAAATTAGTTGTAGCAATTACCAGACAGAAGCATGCAAAATTGGTCAAGAGAAAAATCAATTTCAGCATTAACTTTTCCTTTGAATACACCAATAGACATCAGCAATAGACTTATCTCAGCTATCCTTGTATATGTATATTTATTTTTTTAGCCTTAAACAGAAAATATCAAAAACAAAATAAAAACAAAAACTTAGACAAAACAACCTAAAAACAACAAAAATGATACAGAATTTCAAAACAAGGTGGTAGGAAATTAATAATGGTTATTATAGTTCACATTGTTGTCTTGAAAGTAGTTACTCTGATAACCAGATACAGGCACGTAAGATTGATCAAAAAATTACACATTAACTGTGCCTTCCAATTTCACTTTGGCTTAGAATTGTCATATGCCATAGGTCTTCCTTATGAACATATTATTAGTAATCTTCCCTTAAAGCTGCCAAATAACATTATCAAAATGTTTTAAATATTAAAGCCATGTATAAATGACCTATAAATACTTTTGTTCAGTGTTATATGCTTGTGCAGCCATTAAGTTCCCCAGTGTACACAGGTATCCTTGAATAGCAGGAAGATGTTTCATTATTTCATAGAATAAAAATTTCAAAAAGCACTGAGAGAACTTGTTTATATACTTTTTGTATTTACTACACTTGAAGTAGTTTTTATACATTACAACACTGTGATCCACAGTCATCAAACTATTTCAAGTTTTATGATTAAATATATTTTAATGGCAATTTCAAGGAAAGAGCTAAATTATGATATATTTTATAATATTTTATATGCACATATTCTATATATATTTATGACATACTTTTATAATTTTTTTTTGAGAAAGGGTCTTTGCGATGCAATTCAGGCTGGCCTTGAGCTCACTTTGTAACCCAGGTTGGTCTCGAACTCACAAAGATTCTCCTGAGTGCTGGAATTACAGGCATGCACCACCACGCCTGGCACTGTATATTTTTAAATAGAAAAAGTGAATGCAGACACTGTTATGTGAAAAATCTCTTCTTCATTGTGTTGCTCTCAGTGCTCAGTAAGAGTACAAAATTTTGCTACCTATATGTCATATTTTTACAGCTATTGTATTTTGCTTGCGAACAACATTAAAATGTAACAGTAGTTTTCACTAGGCAATCTTATGCAACCTATTAAATTTTTAAAGTTGAAAACTTGGCATTGGAAATTATTGCATCTCTAAAACAAAATGTCAGATTCATTCATGCTGTGGAAAACTATTATAATTCCATTTCTATAAACTATGTCATCCTTGCAAATAATCACTCACCTGTTACATCCACCCACACACTGAGGCCTGGTTTTAGAATCTTGACATTCCCTGTGCTAGTGAAGCAACAAGAGTAGAATACATTTGTGGAAATGTACCACTTCCATCACTGTTTGCTTCCTGCCCACTTACTCAAGAAATAAGTCCAAACAGAGCAAGTGAAGGATAAAACCTGCACATAGCATCTAGGCACTTTCAGCTACTGACTGGATTATTTTAAAGTGTTCACTTGATAACGGCTCTATTGTTTACACTACAGCTATTATTTCAAGAAAACAATGAGTCAGGTTAAGAAATATGACTTAACAAATATCTTTAGTACTTTGAATCAAGACTAAAGAGCAAAGATAACAATTATAAGCTAGTATAAATATTAAGTATACAAAGTTGGTGTTTACTATATGCTTTAAGTGCATCAGCACGCAAATATAAAATCACATGACAGAATGATAAACAGCTTTAATAATTGTCATATATTACTGGATCCTCATAAACAAAATAAAAATTGAAATAAAAACCAGCAAATCAATGCTAGATAGATATCATTGTAAGTAGCACACAGAGGTGAATTTCAGATTGAAGCGTGTCATATCACTGCCACTCCTCAAAAGACAAAAAAATCTTATGCCCAAGAAAAAGAAAATTGAAAGAAGAAATATATAAACATTGTCAAAATTTGTGTCTTAAAAATGAGTAAAGAAGCTGGGTGTGGTGGTGCATGCCTGTAATTCCAACACTCAGGAGGCTGAGTCCAGAGAACTGTTGTGAGTTCAAGACAAGCCTGAGTTACATAAATGAGTCCAAGGCCAGCCTGAACTGCACTACAAGACACTGTCTCAAAAAGACCAAAAAAAAAAAAAAAAAACAATGCATGAAGCATTGAACAAGAAAATAAAGGAACAATTTTGATCAGTCATGCAAAAACATAGAGTTGCAAAGTTTTCTAAATGCCTAAGAGTTTAAATACCTACTTCACCTTCCATAATTTAAACATAATAAAATAAAAATCCCAGAGAAAATAAAAGCTGTGAAGAAATCATGGTTGAAGAAAAAAACCTTTTTTGTGATCTGAAAGACAATTTCAGTAGAGATAGTAGGAAGTTACAGAGAGGTTATTTTGGTAGTAGCACTCAAATATATTATGAATAGTTGCCATTCTTTGCACAATGAATAATGCACACTAATTCTATGAAAATAGGAGATTATGAATGAATTAGAGTGATATTTGTAGTGGAAATTCCCACAAGAACAGATGTAAAACAACTGTACACTGCAGGATGTCTCATTTTCTCTCCAAAGGTAAGAAAACTGTGACAATTCATTCAAATAATTAGAACATTAACACTGGGTAGGTTTAATGGCACAAAGTTAAATCAAATGTAAATTAAAGAATATCATGGGAGAACTAAAACCCAATATATTATAACAAAAGTTCAGAGGAGGGGAAAAAAGCAAACTTTAAGCAATTGATAATTTAGCTCAGAAAATAAAATAATATATAAAGCAATTTTTAAACTGTCATAAAATGAGAGGTCAGGTAATGTTTTATTATATTTTGATTTAATTTAAAACAACCAACTTTTATGAAAGTTTAACCTCTGGAATGCATTGTGAAAAATTCCCTGAAGATGTAAGATACTGACCTTCCATATTTCTCTATTACATGAAGGAGACAGAAAGTTCATAAATTATTTAAAGTCAAGAGAGATTCTAGTAAGAAGTATTATTGAGATACAAAAAGATAGCCGAGGTGAGGAAAAGAGAGTTTAATTTCAAGTAGAGAACATCTAGAGAATTGTGTCTGGGGAGATGGCATTTCTAGAAAATGAATAAACCAGGAGTAGTTTAGTACAAATGCAAAAATATGTAAGAAAGCATAAACACCTGAAACTAAGATACGTGGCTTTAATAGAGTAGTGGTAAATATAGAATTTGATTAAGTCTAACCATGAAATAGATCAAATATAAGAAAGAGGTTTTAAAACAAAAAATCACTCAAATTCTACTCTAGGCATAGCATAAATAAAATGAAAAAGTAAATTAACATGCATATTAAAAATGAAAACTAAAGGCAAACATAGAATAATTGAAGTTGAGCTGATTTTATCAGCTATATTAAGTGTACACTGAATTCTATCCTGTTCAGAATCGCTGGATCTACGTCTATCTCATACCTTTCCCTATTTAGTGGTCTAAGGTTGTATAAAGGTAGCAGGTTCCTCTGGAGATCAAAAGGTCATCAGATTTAAATTGCTTTTAAAAACAATACTGGGCAAACAAAAGACAGATTATAAAGTATCCATGATCAAAGAAAAGTGGAAACTATTTTAGTTAAAACTTAGTAGTTAGTATATTTAAAATTTCCTATCAGGGGCCATATTTATTTAGAGAAGTTTGGCTCAGAACAACAGAGTCCATAATTATAGAGACTTGCATTAGCACTACAGCTTCTGGATCTGCTTGAGATTTGAAGTTATCTTGATAAACAACGGGTTGGGTGGGGAGAAATGGAATTTTTCTACATTAAAAAGTGAACAGGGGCACATATATATTTACAAATAATATGTTCTGTAGGCTTAAATGTATTTTCTACAGAAAGCCAATAGCATATATTGTTTATGGTTTACTACAAAACCATAACACATATTTATTAGCACATCATTTTTTGATTTGTTAAGGAACTACTCTGCCTGAAGTGCTCCCTTGGTAATGAGGTGGTTTTACACACAGCTGCCTACAAAGATGGTGCTCCTTAAGGCCCTTGGCTCTGGAAAGTGCTCTCCTGAAGGCCTTCTGGTGCCCCCTGGGAAAACACCAGCACACTGTTTAAACTGTGGGCTTTTCATAAAATTACCTTTTCATTCTCAATCGCGTTCATCATCCTGACTTCTAACTACTACAGTGATTCATTTCGCTTTATTATACTGTATATTAATGTGTCTCGAGGTTATTTGTTCATTAACTTTTCTCTCAAAAGCATTATGAAATCTTTAATGGCTTGGAGAGATCGTTATTCAACTTTTTCATTCCCACTGTTTTAATCATAGACTTAAAAATAGGAGCTCAATAAATATTTGTAGAAGTGAAAACATCACAAAAATCTCAGTAAAACTCAAAATTTATGTTTCATTATTTCTGGTAACATCTTTAAAAAATACTTTATGAACTTATCTGAAGAATAGTGATTAACAAATACAGTACAAATTGGAAATTTTAAATACTATGAAGTAGAAAAAACACTGACAAAGCTATGAATGAAAAAGGCAATATTAAAGTTGATCTCAGCTTTAAATAAATGTTTTCAACAAACTGTTTAGGACTTGGTAAGAGATAAACTTAATAAACCAAAAGCCTCACTATAATTACATAATATCAAACTTCATAGACTGTTTTAAAATTACAAATAACAAAGGCTGGGGATATAGATCCGTGACAGCGCCTGCCTGGCAAGTGTAAGGTCTTGAGTTTGATACCCAGTACCAAAAAAATAAATAAATAAATAAATAAAAAATTAAAAACTACAAATAACAAATGCATTTATAAAAATAAAACAAATTTTCATATGCACAGGCAAAATAGGGAAGAGATTCATAAACAAAACCTAAAATAATTAATAATACTTAAACAGTCAAGATAATATTTTTTTCAAATGAGTGCATATTATATACATAACATACTATTGCAGAAAGGTAGAAAAACAATGGAATATCTGTCCTTAAAATTTTCCAAGGCAGAAAACCAAGTAAGATGGAAGTAGTAAAACTAAATAAAAATAGAAAAATTGTTAATATTTATAGTAACAACTTTATTCCTAGAAAAAATACTAACAAATATCTTTAACTATGGATTCTGTTCAAAATAAAAGGAAATGGCATAAAAATGATGTAGGCAATTTAAATTATACTGTGATGATATATGAAAATTAGCAAATCATTTCAGAAATATTGGTCTCAGAAATGAATACAAACTAAAGTGTCCAAACTGATAAAAAATACGATTAGGAGAAACCAAAGTATGAAAGGTATAATTTAAAGAATTATGCTTTTTATGCTTCGAATTTTTAAGACCAAATCAAATAAATACTTATCATGGACCCTGAGATAAGCCGAATCCAATGTTGGCAGCTGGAAAACAATCACACACAAATTAAATGGTCTGTGAGGGCGAAGTAGGATTTGTCCCAAAGTTATCAGAGTGGCACTTCAAGATACAGTCGACTCACATACTTCATGATTTTAACCGGGAAAAAGCAGTAAGAAATGTACAATTAGGCACATAAATGCACTAGAAGAAACTATAAGCTAATTATTTACCTTTAATTGAATCTCTTAAATGATATAGGGAGATTTTTTCATCATTTTTTCATTGGAAAGAATACCTATCTAAGCCAAATATATAGCTGGCTTGATTTATAATACAATTTAGGTTAAAACTGTAATTACTCACTCTATGGAAGAATCTACTTCAAAGCTTAGCTTCCATTCCATGTTATTTAAATGCAAACAAAAGACTGTTTAAAATCTGAATTGTCACAAGTATATGAAAAATGATTCCTTTTATTATTTTAACATATCATTGAATTAAATGAAGTAAGTATATTTAGGTACTTTAAAATAAATTATGAGGTGGTTACTATTTTTGTCATAGTCATTATTTGTGGCAAAGTATAGCTCAGATCACAAAGTGCTTTCTTGTATTGGTTCATCAGACAGTACAATGATTTGGGAGAGGTCATACAAAATGTGATAGATTACTAAACTAGTCTTAGAGAAACACTCCCCATAACGCCAGTAAAGATATAGCTAGGGTAAGGATCCATACTCTTTCCTACTAGATTAAGGATTCAAAATAATCATAATAAATATTTCCAACCTAGTTTTCTCTGTGATATAATCAGTATTCATTACAAATCTGTACTGAAGTGGCTCAGAATTAGTAAATTTTCCAATAGAATGGGAAATTTTCAGGGCTAAACAACTTAGGAAAACTTCTTACTGTGATGAGAATAAAGATGGTAATATTTAATATGGACTTTAATACGGATCATTTATATAAAACTAACTGGGTAAAAAGAGATTCATATTCTGACATAATTGATAAATGTACAATTCTTGCACTTTTATTTCCTTGGACACATTTTATATCCAAATATATATCAGTATCTACCAGTGATAGAATTAGAAATATTTGAAGTGTATAACAACAGAAAATTGGGTAATAAAAATAGATTTTTCTCAGAGCACGTTTGACCTAAACTAAATTAATGAATCCAATTAACCACAATCCAGTGCAATTCTCTGAATGCTTATTAAGTACTTATTCTGCTTATGAGGTACTGTGTTATACTGCTTATGAGACCAGGGAACATATTGGCTGATTTTAAAATTTTTGAGATATTCCTTTTAATTCAGGAAGAGCCATTCGTTAAAAGAAAGAATTTTCTTTCTTTTACATTTCTAAAACATAAGCTCACAGGAAGTCTTCCATGAGTCTGGACCATATCAAATATAAAGAAACATGAGCAGAGATTTTTACATACATTAAAATTCCGGCTCATGTTCAACCTCGCTTTATTTGTAAAGAGGAAAACCTGAGCTATCATGCCGTATTAAACACAATCCCTAACTATGATATCATAGCACCTCATTATTTCAAAATATGTATTTTTATTTTCATTTCATCAGCAAATTAATATTTAATATAGGTCCTACACATAGAGTTTAAGCACTAAATGAGGCCAGGCTCTCTGAGCTTTCTGAGTAGCAATCTCTGACTTCCATTTCTCCTGACTTCTTTTCATAATGTACATGTACAATAAAGGGCGCTATGTTCAGGAATGCATACTCCCGGATCAGAAATACCCAAACATGTCAAGGAATCCAGAAATCCTCTCCATCTAAGCATTATTATCTTTTTCCCTCCCACTATATGAAATCTTGTTTGTGTGACAAGAAATGCAAGGATTTTGATTTGGGCAAGGCTGGTTTAAAACTGAAAATGGATACATTAATTTGTTTTACTATAGAAACCTTTTGAAATATCCTCATGTATCCCATTACATTTTGTTGTATGCCTTCAATATATACAATAATATTTATTTTCAAAATGAAAGAAACTAATCTCTACCCTTGTTAGTCAGTTTCTGCTAATTTGCCTCCCCCAGTTTAACGAGGAGCTGAGAATACCCATCTCTCAAGTTTGTGATGCTTCAAAGAGGAGCTCAGTTCTACAGCTCTGTGATTGATGTGACACAGGTGACGAGAAATGAATTAGTTTCTTGCCTTGCCATGTAAATGAGAAAAGAAATGAAGATGCATAATTATTAGAAAGGCCTAACGACTCATTTCTCTGAGAGAAGTGTTTTCACAAATTCTTTGGAGAGGGGGCTGGGGACTTAGCTCAGCTGCAAAAGCACCTGCCTGGCAAGTGCAAGGTCGTGAGTACGGTTCCCGGTACTGGAGAAAAACCAAAAAAAAAAACAAACAAACAAACACAAATTCTTTGGAGAGAAACAAACTATTACAGAAATAGATATACAATGGAGAAAAAATTCATAAATTACAAATATTGGGCTTAAATAATGAAATGAACAAGAATGCATATACTTTGAATACATTTACTTTTTGATAATATTTTATTGACTTTGAGGTAAGATCTAAAATGTACTTGGAGTACGTGTAATCAATTCAACTCTTCTATCTACTCTTTTCATTGAACAGGTTGAATAGGTATAGAAAATTGATCCAAATTGAGACACCACTAATTTCTATCCTATATTTATTTAAATTAAAGGAAGTTAATCTTGTTTCCTTCTATAAGTTTGCAATAAAAATGATACCATGTGTTGGAAAATAGTTTTGGGGTCACACAATTTTTGTGTAGGTCTCCGGGTAAATTTGTGATAGTGCAGAAACAAGGTCCTGTGCTAGAAAGTTGGCCTGTAGAGGTGGTAATATAACCACAGAAAAAAATGAACAAAGGACAGTGTGACCCGGAGCATGTGAGAATATGAAGAAGTAGCTGGCTTGTTTCAATAAAGATTGTCTGTGCATCTTACAGGTGGCCTTTCTGAAATGTTCTTGTGTACTAACAATTAACAAGCTTGCTGTAGAGACAGTCCACTGCATTTTAGGCAAGCAGTCCGTGTTATGACAGTGTTGTTATATGTAAATACTTAGTAATACTTTAAAAATATACTAAGAGTTGTAATTTAAGTAGAAAAAAATAAAATGAGTAGGATGGCAGCAGAGCATTATATTGATTATTGGTTTTTCTCTGTGTAATATACTTTTGTGAAATACAAAGTGAGTACTATTTCTTGTGATGTCATAAAAGAAGCATCTCATGTATTGGGATGGCATGCTGATGGACCCAAGGCAAAATGCCCTGAAAATTACCCCACGTGTCTTACTATGATATTAAAATAAGTAGAACTAATGTTATATATTGTGAAGTTCAAAATTGATCTGAAATCCTTTCCAGTGTTGCAGTAATTTAAGTACAACAATGCAGGTTACCCAAGGAAATTGTATTTCACATCAACTTTATTCACTGAACTAATCAAAAAGCGAAGATACAGAAATGTATGATTTTGTTATTATGGCAAAAGTTGACATTTCGAGGCTTAGAAATAAGTGGAAACTTTAATATTTGCTGGTTTGATAAGAACTGAATCTTATTTCTTACATATTAAGCTATTATTGGATCATCAATATGGGATTTACAAAATGTGGAAGGAAAGTGGCATGGTTAGGTAACTGCGAAACAACATGTTGATATAAATGTCATAAACTATAAATCAACAAAGTAATAGATTTGAGAATAAGAAAAATGTAATATATCACATGAAATTTCTTAACTGTCATAATTTTATAAATATAGATCATTCTACTACACTCTTACATAGCAAAATGGACCCTGGTACCTCCCCCACTGACTGATTATATATCCTTCTCTTACTGTTTACATCAGGGATTAAAAACCAAACAAAGCTGACTTACTGGAAGAGTGTGTTTTGTCAAAACATGTGCCCAAATAAAGACATATTAGTGTATGGAAAACTGTAAGAGAATATGTTGCATTTATATTACTTTTTCCCCTTTGCATGATTGACCTTAATAAGTTGGCTCAGGGCTTATTTTATGTGAACCAAGACATATGGGACAAAGACATTAATTTAAATTGAAAGGGTTAGAAAACTAAGGAGGAGATTTGAGGTAGGGAATAATCTAAAAATAGAAAAGAAGCACAATTTGCAGATCACATATAATTGTATGATTGCATTTCTAGTATTATAGAAATGTATGTGCATTATTCATTAATACTGATTAATCCAGTAAATATCATTTGTTTGAACAGATGGGAATCCATAACATTTTTAGTTGAAAATGACAAAAGAAAGTCAGATTAGGCCAGGAAGAGGATGTATTTCATTGGACAGTTTCAAATAAAATTTGTCAAATGTTATACATACTTCCTGTAAGTTACAAAACAGCTTTAATATCTGTGATGTGTAAACAAAGTTGTAATAACTATATTACCAAGTTCATGAGAAGAAAGTCTTATTGCAAGACTATGCAGTTTCATAATAGCAAGATGCTTTCAAATTATGTTCACAAAAAGCTTGCTTCAAAAGAAAATTAACAACTTTTTTGGAGGGTAGGGACTAGAACTTCATTGCTCAAAGTCCAGGTAAGGACTTGGCATATTAGATGGACCTCAGTAATTGATGGCTGAATAAAGTATGCACCGGCAAGTTCAAGCTGTAAAACTTTTGGTTATTTTCATGAAAAAACCTACACTGATCATTGTATCTTTCATACTTTAAATTGTCATAATCCTATAATATTCAGTTCAAAATAATGCTAATCTAAAAGGAATCATTCATTTAATTTGACTTTTTTCATGTAGAAAATGGAAGAAGTAACACACAGCCTCAGCTCACTTGTCTAATCCAGGTTCATGTTGGGTCTTTGGAAATTTTGCTCTTCAGAGAATTATATACATATGGTTTAAAGAGTTCCCAAAATAGGAAGTTTTCAAAAGTCTTTGCCAAGACTGGTGAAAATAAGCAGTGAATTTCAAATTATTGAAAAATGGCTAATTTCTAAGGACTCACCCAAGGGTAATATTTAAATAGTAAGTTCAAAATGTCATTTCTGATATTCACTGATTAATATATTAATGGACACTACCAACTTAATGCAAATATAAAAGATTTTCTTGGCCTACAGAAGAAAATTGATTTTAAGGGTTTCTATTTGACGTCCTTTTAAAAGATTTAACAGATAAAAGAGCACTCAAGTGTTAACAGGATTTATGGGTGAAAGTTTTTTTTTAAAGCTATAAAAGGTTGTTATAGATGCATTCAATCCAGGTAATCTTGGGCTTGGCAGCATTTCTACTGCAATCTTCATTTAAGGGAGTTTGCTATCTCTAAAGTCTTCAAAACTACTAGAAGCTAGTTATCACACAAATGAGCAGCCTGCATGCAATTTTTTTTACATAACACATTTGGTTCAGTTCGGCTGTTTAGACATCAGCCAAAACAACAATAATTTTTAGGTCTTGATTTCTCCATCTAAGTAAACACTGAGTTAAGTATTTCTTCAAACCTCTATGGTTCAGTTCCTTAGTGTATGGTGCCAGTAAGGTTTACCTTACAATATGCCAAGGCAGGGCACGTCATCTCCAGGAGATTCTGCTGTACTGATTTTGTCAGTTTTCCTAACTTTGATCCGTTTTCTTGCAAAAACAGCCTTTATCAGCATGGAGCTGAACATTAGAACATGCAGGTAGCTCTACATAACTTCACTCTCAATATTTGGGATAAAGTCAAATTATACTTTTGATAATGGATTTAGAATAGTAATCTCTGCATGTGAAAGTGTGGTTTAAAAACTGAAAACAAAATCACTTCTAAGAATTGCAGTTTAGTTATAGTTAAAGTTTCTTTAATAGAATCTTATGCTTTAAGAAAACAACAGATGGGGCTGGGGATTTAGCTCAGTGGCACAGCGACTGCCTGGCAAGCGCAAGGTCATGAGTTCGATTCCCGGTACTAGAAAAAAAAAAACAAAAAGAAACAAAAACAAGAAAACAACAGAATAGCCGTATACCCACTTCTCAATAATAAAATACTCATAACAAAATGCAATTTAATCATATTTATTAAATTACAGTTTTCTATTATAGAACTACTTGATAAACTTCATTATATATGCATCTATACAGGGCATTTTGAAAGAAAATGGAGTTAACTTTTTTATATAAACAGATATAAAGCAAATATGCTTCCATGGTGTAAACTTCCATACTATAAATAAAAATTTGAAACCTGTTCTTATAGAAAAGTAAAATAGTTATTTGAGAAAACTAGAGTAATATCCAGTAGTAAAATGCAACTGGTAGCATTATTAAGTATGTAACTATAAGTGAGGAAATAAGTAATTAATAGAGATTTGGAAAAAAAGATATTTTGGCTATCAATCTACTCTTCTATTCTATCACCAAGATCATGAAGTGAAAAGGCCAATGTGTGATTCAAAATTGCATTAAACTGTAGTAAATTATTGCGTCAATAGTACTGATTTTTAAATGAAGAACATGGCGCACACTTAAATAAACTTGTAAAATGTATAACTCTAGGCAACACACTTGGAGTAAATTTGAGGTGATCTTCATGCATGATTTTGCCAACTTTTGAGAATCCAAGAATGTATATCAAAAATGTAAGATCATATATCAAAACTGTTTTAAATTGGGATACCTCAGAAAAAGTATTAATTGTCATAAGTATATAGTTTGAATAATTCATGTAAAATATTATGAAGATATCTTACTCTTGAATGAAAAAGTAAAAATAAGGTAACATTTCTGAAAATATACCCACAAATAAAGCTTTAATACCACAAGTAGAAAAATGCTAGTTTTATATTGAGAATCCTTAAATGTAAGCTTCAGAAAGGATAAAAATAATTATTACCTGGGCAAATACATTTTATGCCCTTCATAAAATGTAAAATCTGAGCACTTATGTAAAATTTAATTCATGTAGTTTTTGTTGTTGTTGTTGTTTTTCCGGTACTGGGAATCGAACACAAGACCTTGTGCTTGGCCGGTAGGTGCTGTGCCGCTGAGCTAAATCCCCAGCCCCCTAGTTCATGTAGTTTTCATTGAAGACTACGATGTACTTTTAAATGCCCTCATTTAATTTTTAAGTTATTATTTAGATCGTGTGTTGAGACTCTCATTTACCTATATTAGTACACTATGTATCTGTATCTTCCTCCACAAGCCCTTCAGAAAGTGTCGCTTCGACTCTGCTTATGATTTGGAGATAGGCACAACAGTTTCTCCTCTCCAGGAGTTTTATTCTCTCCCATAAGCCAATTAGGATGAGTTAAAGAGGCTCCTAGGACATTATCCAATAAAGAAGCAAGAATTACACAGGGAATTTAAAGACTGATTTGTACTTTCGAGCTGGCATGTCACTTTGTTTCTCCAGGCTCTCTCCTGTTATGTAAAGATGCACAGCAACACCAGCACGTTTAACCAGCTTAAACTTACGGAGTAAAGCAGACATTGTGGCTACAGCTGTGACACGTGCATTTAAAAAGTTTTTAAAATATTTATTTAGCCCGGCCAGTAAGGCTCTACAGATGAATAATAAGAACTTTACCACCCATAGAATCGTACAGAACTGAGTGAAAACTTAGTTACCAAATAGAACAATTTTATTTGTCCGGGCTTATGCAGTTAGTAAATTTTTTTTGTATCCCTCAGGTTATTTTATATATTAAGGCTATAAATTCATCTGCATATGAATTTTTAAAATTTTATTCAAGAGTACTAAAGTAGGAGCTAACAGTTGTTCATTTTAATTGTATTATTTTTGCATTTGATGTGCTACTTTTATATCATATAGTGACATATTTAACATATGCATTACATATGAATTAGTTTCACTTAGTATTGACTTTGAAAGTGGAATACAGAATTTAAGTATGTTATGCAGGCTTACTTAAAGAACAAAGTTGGGTAAAATTAGGTGCAAGATGCTGAAAATTACAAAACAAAAAGTCATATGTTACGGTAACTGTGGGTTCTATACTTGTACATGATATGACTGCTAATCTTTTGTTGTTGTTGTTTTGTTTTGTTTTTTTTTTTTTTTCCCTCCAGTACTAGGAACCGAACTCACGACCTTGCGCTCGCCAGGCAGGCACTTTTGCCACTGAGCTAAATCCCCAGGCCCCATGACTACTAATCTTACAGTTTCTTCTAAATTAAATTTGCAAACTCTCAGTTATCTTCTTAAATTGAAGGATTTAAGTAGCAATGTAGTCAGTTACATATTGTATATTTTGATAATTCTGTGAGGTTATCACTCTATTATCATTTGGATTCCTCTTAAGCACTAACCAATGGCATAGTCCAGACCAATCAGGAAAATGCATATTATTTGTAAATGGGATTAGTGGTCTGTTCATAGGAGATGACCCCCATCTCATAAGAGGCATTCTGAAGGTCAAGAGAGGAAGGTGAAGAAGGGAACCACTGTGATGTAAATAGCACTTATTATACAGAATTTAGCACAGAATATCACATATAAGAATTTTGTTCTGGTACCATTTCTGAAAACACAATAATGTCCCATATTCTCTCAATAAATGAAGCATATCTCAGCATCCTCAGGTCAATTGGATGAATTTCCATAGTGGAAAATTGCAGCACGAGCCCTTGCTTTTTCAAAGTTATTTAGGATTTAAGAAATACACATCATGGAGTCTATTTGCATTTATAAATTCCTTTTCACAGTGGTACTGAACTATACTTTAAATGTTTCATGTTTAAAAATCCTACCACTTCAAACTGTATGTCATAAATATTTCTTTAAAATTTGCTAACATAAGACGAAGTAAGAACTTTATGAATCTTGAACATTATGAACTTAGCTTTAAAGGGAAACACTCATTACTTTTTATATATTTCAATCGCTTTCTGAACATTGCAAATCCTCAAATTTAATAGAATTCAATATCTTTGCAAATTCTACTTCCTGTCAAAGAGATTTGTAAAATATTTCACATGATGCTAAAATTGAAGATAACCACTTAACACTATAGATTGTTCTTACAGTTTCAAAATTCTAAACTGTACTATTTCATGGTAGAGTTTTGAATGACATCATTTTCTTGTATAAACTAATGTGACAAAAACTATTCCAATGAAAATGGACATGAAGGAACATGTTAATCTCATGTAAACATGAGAAACACATTAAAATCTTGAAGAAAACTAATAGTAGCTATTTTAGAGTTAAAAACCTTTACCTAAGAAATTCTGTCCACACTATAAGAAGTAAATAAGGTTTTAATTTCAAGTACTGTCCTTCAAAGCTCTTCCTGAGACATGAAAATAGTCTATTCATCCATTTTACTTACAGATTTCTTATTTATAATGGTAGAAGACACATTGCTGTTAACTCCCTTAAGATACTCCCTGTCATACTGAACACACTTATCCCATCATTTTTTCACTTTCTGAAGCTGTTCTGGCAGTCCTCTCACATGTCCCTAGTTGTCTTGCTGTGGTTGCTTCATCATCCTGAATCAATTCAAAGTGTTTTCCTTTCATGGCCATTTTGACCCTGGGGAAGAGTAAAAAGTTTCATGGTGCCACATACTGGGCATATGGTAGATGAAGATGTATCCTGTTTTCATGAGCTGTCTTCATGTTAGATAGCACTCAGCAGGAACATTCACCTTATTTTTGATCACATCCCATAAAGTCACTCAGTGGAAAAAGGTTGTCAGAGCTGCTTCAGAGTGGCAAGACTAGGATGATACATGCCCCAAGCCATTGGAATTCGTTTGAGGATAATTAAAGATAATGTGATTTTACTGTAGTAATTGCTTAATTTAAGACTTCACTGTATATTTTGATCACACCACAGATAACACTAGTAGTCTTTGGTGGTACTACTTAATTCACTTCAGTATTAACCTTTTTGACTGTGGTACCTACTAAGCTATTTCAGAAATAAAATTAATAAGGTATAAGAGAAAATTGAATATCAACTTGACTGTCCAGTAATCCAATCTAATTTCTGAAACTAATAATCTAACCTATCAAAAATCACACTCTTTTCTAGATATGTGACCTTGTATAATATAAGAGCATTGAACTAGTTGATGTTTAAAGACCCTCCCAGTTTTCTGAATGCCATGACTTTGGAAAAGACGAATGAAAATTTTATGTAAGCATGTTCATCAACCAGTATTAACAGAAATTAACAACAGAATTCAAGAGACTAAATCAGTCTAGCAGCAGGAGTAGCATTTTCAGCTATCGGCCTCTTCCTGATTCATACAACTAGAACCAGGTGTTTCTCAGTATTTCTCAGGTGTGTACTAGCCTGGGACTTCAGCCAAAATGAAGTGATAGTATGAAGAGCCTACACCTTGCGTTTACTGTATGGCACAGGTAAAGTGGTGTTAGGGATGAAGTGTCCCCAAGACTTTACACTACAAGTTGCTTTAATAGCATCATTGACAGTTGCTAGCACTAGACACTGGGTCATGTATATGATTTACCTAATCTCTCAGTATGTCCACTGATATTCTAATCCTTCTTTATATAGAGTGAAACTGGAGTGTAGGAACCTCAAGTTGCTAGTCCAAAGGTAATCCCAAGCAGAATCATTATTTGACTTTCACGTCTTAGGGACTGTTGAGACACTCTTTCCACTTTACTAGCATGGTTCTTAAACTATAGGGTTTATCAGACTCACTTGGCTGGTTAAAAACATAAATATCGATGTCTAACTCCCACAATATCTGATTCAGTAGATTTCTGGTGGGAATCAGAGTTTCTAGAGGAGGTTAGTGCTGCTTTGTTTGGGACACCTTGAAAATCACTTTACTACTAATTTTAAGAGCCAGTAGATGAATGTGTGTCATCTGAGGCCTTATGAGTAGCACTGATACCATTGTATTCCCAAGGTCTGTGGTGCATGTGATGGTGGGAAAAGTTGAGATATTTTAGAGGAGATTGAAAATTGTGAGAGTGTAGGCAGCTCTCCATCATATGTAGAAAGTGTCAATCTTTGGGAATCTCAATCAACATGACATATTAGCTTAGCCTGCTGACATGAACTTCATCTGATGGCTGCAGGATTGGAGCCTTAGGAGGCGAAAAGAGGGCCATTAGCTCCAAAATGATGAATACTGGAAGGCATTTGACAAATTGGTTTTTTTCTTAGTGACATTCATTAGAATGATATTCCTGATGAGAATAAAAACCTTATGAGGAACATAATTCTGAGAAAATCTTGTGGGCATGGAGGTAGGTCTGCCTGGAAAATATCATGAATCACCCTCCTGCTCACTCTGAGATTTAAAAGATCAATATCATAAGCCTAGAATCTGTTCTATCACCTTTTCCAGCCAGACCTCATCCAAATTTCAAATGCAACTTTTCTGGATCATGAAGCTAAGCTGTCCTTAGTATTGTGAGTAATGAGATTGGTAGAAAGAGATAGGAGAGAAAATGCTTTAGTCGTGTTTTAATGTATAAGTAGATAAAATGGCCTTACATTTTATTTGCATCTTACACATTTCTTCTTAATCTCCTTATTTGCAAAGATTGTACATCTCGTTTCCCAGATCCCGTAATTCAAAGTATGAGAAGGCTTATTTTCTTAAAGAATGTTGCCTAGAGAAGCAAGTGCCTTGCTAAAGATCTTCCTTGTTGCTTTACATTTATTTTCTCAGCTTGCCAAGATATTGGCAGTGTTTGACATTCTGAAGCTTTTCAGGAGACCCTGATGAGTAAGTAGAAGAAAGTCATCTCTTAGAAAACACGAAGTGCATTTGGAACATAAGGGAGGGAAGTATAGTTCCTTTTACTTATTTGCATGTGCAATCTTAGGCAAGCATTGTAACATCAGAGGGACTTTTTTACACATAAGTACAAAAACATTGTTAACTAAGCTGCCTCTCCTACCTTTTTTCTTGTTGTTCTTGTCTTATGAGACCTTGGGATAATTTTACTATATTTAGAGCCATGGACAGACAGATGCCACTTGCTGAAACTTTATTTTAATACACTGTTACCATGGACACTAAATTTTGCATTCAGGGAAAAGACATCTATAGCTAAAACCTATTCAGCGAGCCTTGACATAGAGATGCCAATTAATATCATGAACACATGAATAGTGATAACTACTGAGCTGAAGCCTGTGCTCCCGGAGTACTTAATTTATTGAGTAATTCTATCCCTTTTCTCCTTGGGGGAACTCAAGGGAGTTGCCATCAGGTTTTTAAGATGCTGAAACTTGCTCCTTAATTATTTCTGCTCACGTACTCTTCCAACTTGGGCTTGCTGCTGCTGGTCCCCCATCGGACCCAGACGGCTGGCGAAGTGCCATGCTGCAAAAGGACCTTCCCAACGCTCACAAGGAGGTGTCCGTCCACCAGAAGCTCAGTGTAGAATTCTGGGAGCTGCTCAAACCCTGTGGGCGGCATTTCATGTTGGCTTAGCAACTCGAAGGTGCGAAGCCTCCCGAAAGAAGGAAGAACCAGCCTCTATCTCTCTTGGTTGTCCTGCTTCGTTATTATTCCTCAGTGCCCTACCATCCTATGCACTGCTCCGTCACCCTCATCTGGCCACTCCAGCAAGGCTAGGAGAGCACCTCCTAGCAACAGAGACTGCCCTGCGCGGTTGCATTTCTGTGCCCCTACCTTCGTGTCCAGCTAAGGCTTTGCAGCGACTGAACCTTCCCCCTGCTCTCCTGCTTGCCTTTGACCCAGTTCCCAGCAGTAGAAAGACAGGGAACCACTGAGAAACCCTGATGCCGCCCCTCATTCCTCCAAGGAGATTTCTCAGCTCTCCAGGGACCTTAGAGAAGTTTGAAGTGGGGCAGCCCTGCATCTGCTTGGAGGATTGGTGGGCTGCGGTCCTCCGGGCCTCCATCAGATCCTGTGACAGCAGTGGTCCCCATTCCATGGACCTTCTGGAGTGCAGGGGGGATTAAGGGTAGTTAGCCCGCCAAGGGTCCCCTCGCACCAACCCCAGGGTCTTCCTGCAGGCACCCTGGTGTGAATGTAGTATCTCTCTGCCAGACACACACACACACACACACACACACACACACACACACAGGGGCAAGCTTTTTAAACTTGGTTTTGTCCATGGAAATTTCAGGCCAGTCTGAGTATCAGGACGAAATTAATAAATATTCCCAAAGGAAATATATTTCCATGGATTTTCTAGCCAGTCTGACATTCTACAAGAAATTAGTAAATATTCTCAAAGGAAACAGATGGAAGAGAAGGGAATAACACCCGTCCAAACGGGGGGGGGGGGGGGAAGACAGGGGCCCCAG